>NW_007218227.1:110278-185190 GCF_000164805.1 Carlito syrichta | reverse complement strand
CTCAGCCCCGGGGCGCCTGCCCTTGGCCTCGGCGAACCCGGCCCAGGCCTTGACCTCCCACCCGAGCGCATCCCTCCTCCCGGCAGGCCCAGCCCGGCCGGCACCACCGCCATTCACAGCCCCGGGCTGGACCCCTCTTCCCCCACCCCCAGCTCTCCAGCCCCCTCTGCCAGCCTGCTGGCCTTCCCCCTGGATCCTGGTATTTGCAGCCATCTCAGCGTACGGAGGTCACTGCCTTTTCCTAGAGCTGGAAGACAAACATCTCTCCATGGGCTCTGAGGGTATTACCTGTGCCCGGCTGATCCCATCAGTTCCCGTCCTAAACATCTTGAAGGATAAAGCAGGTGGCTTTTAAAATCGCTGTCTCTTGAGCCCCATAAGACCTCAGTCCACCTGCGGTCACTGAGAATAAGACAGGTTGAGACTCCTTTGGGCCCTCACTTCCAGCTATGGTCCCTCTCCCAACTCACCCATGTCCCTGTGTTTCTCCCTCTTTTCTTCCATCAAATCTGAACTTATGAAAGAATCTGATAAACTTCTTACATATGGTAAGTTTTAAGGAAAGGAACAAAACTTTAGAGCTGCATGTGAGGCACAGGCGAGCCAGTGCAGAAGGAATTTGAGGGTGGGAGGTGGCCTTCCTGAATCTCTGGGATTCAGATCATAGAAGTTGCCTTTTATTTGTTTATTTATATGACAACGCCTATAGCAAACAGTGTTTCTCTTTCATCAAAGTCAAACACAATATAGTTCAGGACAGTCAATAGCTGAGGGTCAGAAGCCAAGCGAGGTGCTGTTCACAGTCCTGGAGGAGAGAATAACACGGAAGCAAATACTCATACATGCGTTAGGAGTCCATACAAAGTGCTAGAGGAGGGAGGAGTCAAGTCTTTGGGCCACGTGGGGTAGGCAAAGGAAAAATTCAGAGTAAAAAGGGGCATTAAACTTGGGGCGTCTAAAGGAATAGGAGTTTGCCAGACAGTTGGTGGCAGGGCAGCCAAGGCAGAAGAACTAGCACAGGTGAAGGCCGGGAGGTGTGGAGGTTTCTGGGCTGTGTTGGAAAGAGCAATAAGTCTGTGGAGGTTGGCATGGAAACTGTGTTGACAGGGGCAGGAGACAGACAGAGATGGGAGCTGGCTTGTGAGGGGCCGCAGGTACCATGTGAGGGTGTTTATGCCTCATAGTTCTTAAATCGGGGAGCAAGTTGGTTCCACTTATGCTTCAGAAGAATGTCCGGCAGACACACAGAGACTAGGCCAGAGTCTGGACATGGGCGTGCATCAAGCCTCGCAGGGCTGCCACAGCCTGATTCAGAGCCTGTCACTCAGAGTTGCTATTGGTCTTTCGCTGACCAGCACTTGTTTTATTTGAGGGAGATGATCTCATGCAGGATATCAGGTTAACCAAATTTTTATTTTGCCCTGTGAGACCATTAAAAAAAAAAAATCCATCGACTGTCACCACTGTTTCATAAAATGAAACATTTTAATACCAATAAAAGCACATAGGCTACACTTGCCAGACGAAGGCAGTCCTTTCCATTTAATAAATTTAGATTTATGAAAAACTTGCGAACTTGTCCTCATTCTTCTCTGTCAACATGGGCTGACCACAGTCCTACAGTCAGGGCCTAGAACCAAAGTCTCTGGATCAGCTTGCCCATCCTTGCTTTACAGAGGAAGAAGTCCAGTGACAATAAGTGATTTGGGTGCCCACAAAGGGACTGTGGGGCCAGAAGCCACAGCTCTTGACCCCAGCAGGACCCGGCTCTTTTCCCCTCATAATACCATCCCTCCCATACCTCACTGTTTCCCCCGTGCATCCTTTTGCCCCGGCCACACAGGCATCTGTCCTGAATTCATTCCTGGTGCTGGGCATTTGCACATGCTGTTATTCCAGGTGCCGGAATAACCATATCAAAGGCACTCTCAAGGTTTTTCCCTGTAAGGGCCCAGTCAAGTTCAGGCACATCTTTCCTTTAGTGATGTGCTGTTGTTTTCATTGCTTTTAAATTATTTTGTGCACAGCGTCTCAGATGATCCATTCTCCAGAGATAGTGACCATGAACACGTCTTCCATTTTACACTTCTTTGAGGAGCTGTGATGTCACCACTCCAGTACCTTGAATAGTTCTGGGAGCATTTTAGGTGAAGAGCGGATTTACTCATGAAAACCTGACTTCTTCCCAGCCCACAAAGGCTTCTTTCTATGCCACCCTTCCTTTCTTAGAGTTTCCTCCTTGTCTCTGTGGACTGAGTCTTCACACTTCCAAGCTAGGGACAGGGCTACAATGACAATGTCCCCAACCATAAATCAAGAAAGACTTTTAAGTCTGACCGTGCTAATGGGGCACCGAGGTGGAGATGGGGACTGTCCCAGGAAAGAGTGCCTGTCATAGCTGTAATCCTGGTGGGCTCCAGCAGTCCCGCTCAGTAACAGCTGTGTGTTTAGAACACACCATTTCTAGTGGTTTCAGACAAGAAGACACAGTCTTTAAAAATGGTTCTATTTCCCCATGATAATAGCATCCTTGGTCCATAAGGGTCTACCAGGACAAAAAAAAAAAAAAAAGATTTTTTTTATTGTTTTGATTTAGGGACAATTAGACCTCTAACAGGTAGAAGTTAATACGGATTAGAGACACATACTTAGAGGTTGAAATAGAGCTGACCTCATGGTGACCATTTTTATTATTTAGACAGATGTAAAAATCTGGTCTTTCTGAAATTTATGGGTTGGCTATAAATATGTCTTAACAGTAGCAGTTCAACACCTTACAGCTGATTTGGGAGGTTTTTCTGAAGGGATGGTTCCTGTTTCCTGGTTAGATGCAGAGAAGCCACAGGGATGCCTTATTGCAGTTAATTTTTTTTTTTTTTTTTGAGTTGGAGTCTCACTCTGTTGCCCAGACTGGAGTGCAGTGGCATGCTCTCGGTCACCGCAGCCTCGACCTGCTGGGCTCCAGTGATCCTTCTGCCTCAGCCTTGCAAGTAGGAACTACAGGTGCCCACTACCTTGCCTGGCTAATTTTTTATTTATTGTAGAAATGAGGTCTTGCCAAGTTGCCCGGACTGGTCTCAAAGCTGCAGGTTCAGGCAATTCACTCGCTTGGGGCTCCCAAAGTGCTGGGATTACAGGCTGAGCCACCAAACCCGGCCTGCAGTCATTTTTCTATACTTGAGGTAAACTGGCCTAAGGCAGTTTGGCCACCAGAGATAGGTGAGGACTAGGGGCTTCCCTTTCTCTAACTTCACTACCAAGAGTTGGGTTACCATGAGTACAAGTTCTCCAGTGGAAGTCTGCCATGTACAGGCCTGTTGGCAAGCAGGCTCAGTTACACAGTCTTGTCCCAAGCTGGAGGAAGTCCTAGCTCACTGTCCTTTTAGGCCTCCGTTCTAGAAGCAGAACTCCACTAAGCTTCTAGGCCCTTTCAGGCCTTGGAGTTCTGCGATTAGCTAGACTCTAGAAAAACCCTATGCCCAAGGGCAAGGGACTTTGGACTTGGTATAATTTTATGCCCTGGTTATACAAGGGCAGAAGTCCTCTACCTCTGCATTACTTCTAGTTAATTCACATATCTTAAGCACCTTCCATTTCACCAGTGAACAAGGATTTCTTTTCTTATTTTTTTGAGTCAGGGTCTCACTCTGTCACCCAGGTTAGAATGCAATGGCATAATCACAGCTCATCACAGCCTCCACCTCCTCGACTCAGGCGATCCTTTTACATCAAATTCCCCAGTAGCTGGGACTACAGGTGTTTTTTAATGTTTTTGTAGAGATGAGGTTTTGCTATGTTGCCCAGGCTGATCTCGAACTCCTGCCCTCAAGTAATTCTCCCACCTCGGTCTCCCAAAGTGTTGGGGTTATAAGCATGAGTTACTGTGCCCGGTTGAAAAAATGATTTGTAATATCTCTGATGCTAATTAGCAAACCTTGGAGTGCTGACCAGAGAGGTAGTTGAGCCCTCTCAGGAGATGGACGCCCCGCTATAGATTTGAAACACTAAAACCCCCTGGATAGTGTATTCCTGAATAAGTACTTCAAATGCAACCACCCCAGGGCATAAATTAAAACTACCATGCACATATGTCACATATGGTAAATGTTCAAGTATTTTAGAACACATTAAGAACTATAACAGCGTACTTAGGACAAATCACATACATAAAAGTGCCCAGAGTGGTTTTCATTTGCCCACATATGTTTACCATAGCCAGTTTTATTTTCATTTTCCTGCTTATAGAAAAGTGAACTCATTTGTTTCTTAATAACGCGGATTAGTAATAAGGATTTTCAAATTACCTTACAAAAAAATAAAAACAATTAGACCATGTTGATGACAAGAGCTACTGATGAAAAAAAATGGGAATTGACCAGGTATGGTGCTCACATCTGTGACCCCAGCACTTTGGGAGGTCAAGGCAGGAGGATTATTTGAGACCACAAGGTTGAGACCAGCCTAGGCAATGCAGTGAAACCTCCTCTCTACAAAAAAATAAATTAGCCTGGTGTGGTGGCATGTGCCTGTAGCCCCAGCTTCTCAGGATGCTAAGGTGGAAGGATCACCAGAGCCCAGAAGGTCAAGGCTGCTGTGAGCCATGATCATAGTGATCAGGCCACTGCACTCCAGCCTGGGAGGCCAGAATGAGACCCCAACTCAAAAAAAGTGGGAGGGATAAAATGATGTCAAAGTACATTTATTCATAAATGATACTCTCATCCATGAAATACAGTCTCCTTAATGCTGCACCCCTAGGACTAGGGCAAGGATGGGATAAATTAAGACAGATCTTTAGGCCATGGTGGTCAAGCAATATGCTAGCAAGTATTTTCTGCAGCAGGCCAGATAGTGAATATTTTAGGCTTTGCAACTTAGCAGACCATATGGTCTAAGTTGCAACTTCTCAGCTCTGCTGCCGTCATGCTAGAGAAGCTATAACAGTGCAGTATGTAAACAAAGGGTATGTCTCTGTGCCAATAAAATTGTATTCACAAAAACAAGCAGAGGGCAAGATTTGGTTCCCACAGGTTACAGTTTGCCAACTCCCTCTCCTGAGCCAGTCTTGACTCAGAGAGAGATTTGCACAAAGATTTTATAAGCTTCCAAATGACGATCGCTTTTTGGTACCCCTCATCAATTCCACCTCCCCTCCCTAAACCACAAGAACTACTCCTTTTTTGTACAGTGACCACGTATCATTCTTTGCTATTTCAATTAGGCTTTGACCAGCTTCAGGAGAGCCCATGGCTAACCTTGAATATTCTAGACTTAATATATCAGCTAAAGGGAAGTACGCATACATTGCTTTTCTTGCCTATTGTTTGTTTGTTTGTTTGTTTAGGTCTTTTTGACTTGGGGTCTTGCTCTGTCAAGTGGTTTGATCATGACTCACCACAGCCTCAAGCTTCTGGACCCAAGCAAGCTTCCCACCTCAGTCTCCTGAGTAGCTGAGACTATAGGCATATGCCACCACGTCCCAGTTAATTTTTTGATTTTTTGATTTTTTTTTTTTTGTAGAGATGAGTTCTCGCTATGTTTCCAGGCTTGTTTTGAACTTATGGCCTCAAACGATCCTCCTGCCTCAGCTTCCCAAAGTTCTGGGATTATAGGTGTTGCACCTGGCCTGTTGACTTATTTACAGGGGCATTACTACTGTTTCAAAATCTGGCAGATACTTTTGTTTATAAAGATACATTTTAACTCAGTTAACTGGGAGGTAAAGGATCCAAAGACAGACAGTATGGAAATAGAGATTCCTTTGGAATGACCTGCTATAAAAGAGTGCCTGAATATCTCCACAAATATTAATATAATGCTACAGGTTTATTTGTAGAGCTTCCCACTAGGAAGCTAGGTACAAGAAATCATGGTAAGTGTTATACACAATATGAAAACAGAAGAAGGAAGACCCTTGTCTTCATAGAATTTCCAATATAATAGGAAAAAATTCAAGCAACTCTAATCGAAGAGGATTGTAATTGTGTAAGGTCTCCAAAGCACCCGGGGGGTTCAGAAGAAGAAAAATTACACTCAATTGGGAAGAACAAAGAATGGAGGAGGTAGAAATTTAAACCGCACCTTCGTGTATAAACAAAATAGTGCATTAAAATCAACAGCCACTTGGAAGATTTCTTGTGATTGTCAGGCATTGCCCAGAGACTTACATTGTCTCATTTAAGGTTTCTGAAGGGAATCGTGGGAGGATCAGTGCCCAGGGGTCTCTGATGCCTTTTGATGTCATCTCAGTAGAGACAGGAAGGGGAGCCCCTGAGGATGTGGGAGCAAGGGAGTGATGTAATTAGAACTGTGAAGTAGGAGGAAGATGGGGCAGTGGGGAGAACGGCAGTGGTTGGGGGAGCTCAGTACTGATATAGTCAACGTGAACCACAGTGAGGGTCTGGCGGTGAGAACAGAAGTGAATGAGTGGACATACATTCTGAGTAAAGAGCCTCTGGGATTTGGCCACTGATGGGGTGCAAGAGAAGAGACGGGTGCCATTGGAGATAGGGTTCTGATGTGCTTCAGTCTCGAAGTCAGACATGGGTACAGAATTCAAATCTGCCACTGACTGCAAGTGTGACATTGGAGCCCCGGTTTCCTCATCTATAAAATACCCAATTCACACGAGATAATACATTTAAAGTTATGGATACAGTAGGCACTCAATAGATGATAGCTAGTGATAGTATATATTCTTGAGAGGGTGAAAGTTTAATCAATGACAACTCTGAGATTTTAGGCCTGGGTTATTGGGGAAATGTAGGTGCCATTAAAAACAAAAAGAAAATAGAGTCAAAAATATCTAGTATTAAGAATAAGACAACATGTTTCCTTTGGGACAGGAAGAGATGTCCAACTGGTCCATAAAACTACTTGTCTGGAAGTAGAGATTTTCTTTAGTAACAGCATTATTGAAATATAATTCATGTACCATAAAATTTACGAACACATTCACTCTTGTAAAGTACAAGCATACCTCAGAAATAGTGCAGGTTTTGTTCCAGATAGTCGCTATAGGTAAATATCACAATAAAGGAAGTTACACAAGTTTTTTGGCTTCCCAGTACATTTAAAAGTTATGTTTACACCATACTGTAGTCTACTGAGTGTGCAATAGCATTATGTTTTTTAAAAGAGCATACCTTGATTAAGACATACTTTGTTGCAAAAAAAATGTGGACACAGTAACAAAGGGGGCATGTGCTGTTGAAAAAATGGTGACAGTAGACTTGCCTAACACAGGGTTCCCACAGACTCAATTTGTAAAAAAATGCAGCATCTGCAAAGCACAACAAAGCAAAGTGTAATAAAACAAGTTATGCCCCTTCCATGGTTTTTAGTATATTTATAGACTTGTACAGCTATCACCTCCATCTAATTTTAAAACATTTTCATCAACTCCCTCCAAACGCCCCATACCTGTTAGCAGTCACGGCTTATTCCCCCTTCCTCCAGCCCCTAAAAACCACTACTTTCTATCTCTGTGGAATAGAGATATTTGAGAGCCACTACATAGAAGTGGTGTGCGAAAACTGTGAGAAAGGAATGAGATTCACCAGAGGGGAAAATGTTGCAAGAAAAAGATAATGGTCTGACAGCCTTGAGGAATGGCTATTTGAGGGGACAAGAGGGATAGCTCAAGCCATGGGAGAGAGCCTGTCCCACCATTTGGCCAGTACATTAAATGGCTTCTTACCTACTGAGGTTTTAGCAGCAACCTGAGATCTGACTAATGGGTAAACACAGAAGTCAACAAGAATACCCACTGATTTGCCTGAGGCTTGACTTCTTGTTTAGCAAGAATGCTATCTTCATTTTTGCCTAAGCAAATTCTCATCTTGAACCAGCCTTCTTTATCTATGCCATTGATAAGGAAGCCACCAGTCACATGTACCTATGTAAATGTAAGTTACTTAAAATTAAATTTTAAAATTCAGTTCTTCGGTGGCACTAGCCATCTGTGGCTAATTATACCACATTGGACAGTGCAGGACATTTTTATCACCACAGAAAGTTCTATTGACCAGTGCTGTTCTACATGATATCAGTAATTTGTAAACTTCAAAAGCTTTTCTACTTTGTAGGTTACTTCATAATGACTAAATTCCTCATTTGACTTAATATCTCTCTTCTTTTTTTCCCATTTTATTCTTGTGTTTCTCTAAGCTATTGGCCCAGGCCTTCACTGGTTGGTCCCAGCAAAGCACACCTATGTGTCTGTTTGTTTCTTTCTCACTGTAAGTCTTGGATGACATTGCAAAGCTAAAAGGCATTTTTTAAAAATAAGTGCTCGGTATTTCCTATGCTTATTCTCATTATTGCTGCAAATATCATTAATAAAGCCAGATTACAGATAGTACCCCTGGTCCCCATACGCATATCCCGTCATGCCGCATAAGAGATCCATCAAAGTTTAAAGCTAGCACTGTAGGTTTGTATTCGTTTATTATTACTGGTGTCACACATTACAGCAAACTTGTGGCTCATACCAACATAAATGGTTTTCGCTTGCGGTTCTGGAGGTAAGAAATCCAAAATCAGTGCCCCTGGCTTCGAGTCAAGATGTTGGCAGGCTGATTCCTTCCAGAGACTTTGAGAGGAGAACGGTTTCCTTGCCTTTTTCGGCTTCTGGTAGCCATCACGTCCCTTGACGTTTGGGCCTTTCATCCATCATCAGAGTGCATCGCGCCAGCCTCTGATTCTGTCATCACATCACCTTTTCCTCCTTGTCGTCACGTCTCCCTCTGCCTCTCCCTGATAAGGACACTTGTGATCACATTTAGAGCCAACCCAGATCATCTCACCTAATTCCTTCACCTCAAGATCCTTAACTTCACCACTTCTGCAAATCCCTTTTGCCATGTAAGGTCACATTCACGAGCTCCGGGAGTTAGGATGTGGCCATCTTTCGGGGCCATTATTCAGCCTCCCATAAGGTGACATAAAGTTTCTGCTTGGTCAAAGAAAGTGCACCCCTGCCAGATTTAATTATTCAGGCCTTTGAATGAAAGCTTAACCATTCAGATGAATACATAAAGCGTCTGTTTCTAACTGTGTTGACAGATCCTAAAATGTCTGATGCTGCTGTTGACACCTTAGCCACTGGAGACAAAGCAGAAATTACTGAGATGCCCAGTAGTGATTCTTTACCGGAAGATGAAGTGCACTGTGACTCAGCTACAATTTCAGATGAGCCAATGCCAGCTGACCCCAGAGGAGACGTGCTTGAAAATGCAGCTCTTCAGGGTGCAGAGGCTGCTGCTCCTGGGCCCCCTGGGCAGCCCCCAGATGCCAATGCCATGGAATCCTCCCTCAATGAAGAAGTGATTGAGGATACACTTGCTGAGTGCACTGATTCTGTCAGCCTTGAGACAGAACCTGGGTCTGAAATACCCCTGAAAGAACAGAATGATCTGGTAAGAGTGGGTCGTTTGATTCATTTCAACCTAAGTTCTCACTCATGCCTGCCACATGCACAGCTTTGTACCAAGCTCTATGGGTGGAATTGGGAGTTCAGAAGGTCCCGTGGGGCCCAGTGCAGTGGCTTATGCCTGTAATTCCAGTGCTTTGGGATGCCAAGGTGGGAGGATCGCTTGAGGTCAAGAGTTGGAGAAGGTACCATGACATCCAGTCTGTTATCAAAAGTGTGTTGTGTTGTGAGATAAGTGTGAAAATAATTTGTCACAACATTTGCATTGTGATCATTGTATTAACACCTACCAATTATTGGGCACAAACTGTGCGCCAGGCACTCTGTTAGCTACTTTCTGTGTTTTGTAAGTCACTCTACTAGCAGTTCAAAGCTGCAGATTAGCAACTCTGGTTTATAGATGAGGCAGCCAGGTTCAGAGATACTAACTCATTCTGGGCTTCTTGGTAATAAACATGTGATTAACAAGCCAGATTCTACCCTAAACCGGTTAATTTTTCTCTTAAGATCACATAAACTCTGGCACATATGTACAAATACAACATGGAGATAGATCGTCAACATTCGGATTACTATTTTATCATCATACACCACCTTCCAGGGAACCAGAGGTAGAGCACACTCAGGGCCCCTCCCCTCAGGGCCTGTCCCTGTATCTCGGGGGGACAAGATAAGCCAATGCCTCCCTGTTGGTAACTTACACCACACCAATAGGACCATCCAGGGAGAGGTTTTCCTGGTGACTTCACCTCCAACTTTGTGGGTACAGGTAAGGATAGGAGGCACTCCACATGGTAGGACAGGCTGCTCTCCTTATCCTGTCTGAGTTGGTCTATCTTCAAGAGTGATGATCCAGGAGGAGGTAATTAGGGTCTGCCCTTGGTCAGGCCCAGCCCTGTTCATCTTCAAATGTGCCACCACAGGTCACTCCCTTGAGGTGACTCTGTGATTCATGCTGTGAGTGACAGGAGTGAAACGGAACCAGAAGGCCTGGGCTTCCATCCTTCCATCCATCATTAACTCTCTTAGTTTAGGCAAGACACCTAGTCCCTGTGCTTTGGTTTTTGCTCTATAAAATGGAGAATTTTCACATGAAGACCTTAATGAGTACTTCTAACTAATATTTTATGCCTTGAATTTAAGATTAGACTTCCCATCCTCCCTTTCCTCAGGGGGTTTGACTCTCAGAACTGTTCCAAGATGAGATGGGTTTCCTGAGGGGAGGGGTGTTGCCCTTCTATGGAAATGTTTAAACAAAAGCAGAACGATCACTCTGTAGGGATGTTGTGGAGGAGATTTGAGGACCAGCTGGGAGCTTGGATCAGATGTGGTAAACATCCACATTTTGTTTACGTGTCCTGAGAGGTTTCAGACCTTTTGGAGCCATCCATGGCCACCCTTAAAGGATTAGGAGCCCCTAGACCAGAGGTTCTCAAATCTAGCTGAACATTACAACCACTGGAACAGCTTTGAAACATACTGATGTTCCAAGGATGCCGATTCAGAACTGGGACTCAGACACCAGTATTTTTTACAAGTACCCCAGGTAATTCTAATGTTTAACCAGGATTGAAGACAACTGCTCCAGGCTAAAGAATTTTCAAGGTCCTTTTTATGCCTCTTTGACTAGGTGGTCTTCAGTACCATTTCAGCTATAAAAATTCTATGATGCCAAAATAATGCTTCAAAAACCTTTGGAGAACAAGTTTATTCATTCTTTTGGCTACTAGGATACTTTTTCATGCATTAATCTTAAAAAATAAGACAATGGCAACAACAGCAACAAAACACACAGGAAATAAAAATGGGACATTTATAAGCTTCGGGTTTTGCCATTGGTGGAGATGGACCACGAGATTATGCCAAATAACCCGTCCAAAATAGGGAAGTGGCAGAATTAGGATTTGCACCAATTCTTCTTGACTCTAGAACCCGTTTTGCCTTCATGCTGTCTCTCTATTGAGGGGAACTCTAGTTCTCGATTTTTACGATAAGTGCTACTGTTAGTCAATATCTTGGCACAGTAAGAAAAATATGTTACCCTCACCATTCTGACCTGAAAGGATTCAAGGAAACTATACAAACTCCACTAACTCAAAATCCATCTGTCACTGATAGATTATACATTCCAATTTCAGACTTCTGACAATGATAACAGGATTGTTAATGAAAATAGCACAGTAAAAAATCAGTATGTTTCTATCATAACTGCCTTCTTAAATCTTTTGATTAAACTGAATAAATCCTGCTTTGAAAACATTTTATACATCTCCCAAACACTATAGAAATTTAGCTGATCGGTGGGAGATTCTTCACTTGATCCATCCCTCACACAACACTGACAGCATTTCAAAGACATCAAAGAGGTGAGGATTTCCTAATAATGAAGTATCACAAAATTATCTGAATGGGGACAATACCTGCAAGTATGTTTGTTCCAGTAAGGGTAGAAAACTGATATAACTGACTGGAAGGGCCTCTGGAGAGAAGATATCACTTTCACCCAGGTCATATTTAAACCCTTCTATGTAGGTACAAACTTAGTATCTTTTTAAGGACTACCAGAAAAAGGAATTCTGTTATCTCTCTTAGTAAGTTATCCTTTATTAAAAGAAGTCAATTCTGTGCCTGGTCTTCAAGTATTGTTCATTTACTCTATTTTATTTGCCTTTTGTTGCCTTTTTTTTTAAAGTCAGAGTTTCACTTTATTGCCCAGGCTGGAGTACAGTGGCATGTTCACAGCCACTGCAGCCTCAACCCACTGGGCTCAGGCAATCCCGCCACCTCAACCTTCCAAATGGCTGGAACTACAGGCAAGAGCTACCACACCCAGCTTATTTTTTGATTTATTGTAGAGACTAGGTCTCGCCAAGTTGCCCAGGTTGGTCTCCAACCCCTAGGCTCAGGCAATCCTCTTGCCTCTGCCTCCCAAAGTGCTGGGATTACAGGCTTGAGCCACCGCATCGGCGGTTGTTACATATTTTTAAGTCATTTTGCGTTGATGAAAGTAACTCTTTCTCTGTTGATCCAGAAAAGAATGAATTCTACCAAACAAATTCTTGAATCAAAAGTTCATTTCCAAGTTGGTTGTTTGAATACTGATCATAGGTACTCCGAGGAATGGCAGGTTCTGTAGGAAAACAGCCAAGTTCAAAGTCTATTTGATCCCAGGTGTATCTAAGCCTGACGATACCTCATCTTCCCTTCAAAAAAGTTTCTATGAGAAGATGCCTGCTGAGCTGGGCATGGTGGCTCACACCTGTAATCCCAGCACTTTGGGGGCAGAGGCGAGAGGATTGCCTGAGCCCAGGAGTTCAAGACCAGCCTGGACAATTTGGTGAGACCTCGTCTCTACAATAAATCAAAAATTAGCTGGGTGTGATGTTTCATGCCTGGGTTCCAGCTACTTGGGAGTTTGAGGAAGAAGGATCACCTGAGTCCAGCAGATCAAGGCTGCTGTGGCCATGAGCATGCCACTGCACTCCAACCTGGGTGACAGAATGAGACTCCAACTAAAAAAAAACAAAAAACAATAAAAGAAGCAGATGCCTGCTTTACAAAAACAAACAAAAAGAAAATAATGGACAGAATAGAATAGGCTGTGAGGAAGTATGAACCAGTATATTCTAGGGCACATTGGATTTTGTGATAATGTGCATAAATGTATATATACTTTTATAAATGATTTATTTGTATCTGCACAATTATTTGGAGTCTGGACCTCCTTGAAATTCAAACCATCAAGTTCACCTTTGCATGAGGCAGCTGGCGGCTATAACTTGGTAGATAGGGTGTGTGACTAGAAGGTGGTACAGAGTTGAGATGCCGTTGGTGACTTTGGCAGCTTCTCAGCCAGGATCTCTGCTTTGAAGGATCACACCATTTATGCATTCAGAGAAACTGTGTCTGTCTTGGGGTCGTCTCTTTATTAGCCATTATGATGCACAGACTCAGAAGCCATTGAGTTGAGCCTCCCTGCAGGCAACCAGGTGGATGGTAGTCCAATATCCATGAGAAATGGTCCCTAGCCTCACTAGAACATTGGAGGTTGGACCAGATTCTCTAAGGCCTCTATCAACCCCATGACACTATGCATTATGTCCAGAAATCTGAGTGATGTAACTGTCTTCAGGATACCGACAGTCTAGTTGGGGGAGGCAGTGTTGTAGGAAAGCAATGATAGCATGTCCTATAGTACTAGACAGGACAGGAACAAGGGAGGCCTTAGATGGAGCACTGAAATCAATCTTAAGGGGTTAGGGAAGTCTTCAGCCTCACTTCAAAGATATTTATCTTAGGTAGTAGTTAGGAGTGAAATTTGTTCCCCGAGATCTTGTGGGACCTTATTATATATTAGCCAATCAACCCTTCAAAAATCCAATTTGGATCACATTTCTCTAAATTCTTAACACCAAGAAATGTTACCCAGAATTTTTAAATGTCATCTTGACTGCTCTCCACCAATGCACAATGCCAATTATGGAGAGTGTAAAGAGTTCCAATGTTGCCACTAAATATACCCTTGAAGGAAAATGTGAGAATGTGGACTTCCACTAGATAGGAAAAACAGAATGTTTAAGTGCCATGAAATTGCTGTCAAGGGAGACAAAGAGGAGGGAATAGAGGCCAAGACATGCTGGTGGCAGCTTTTTGCTTCCTAAACGGGAGGAGTGAAATTTGCCCTACATGATGACATCAAACTTTGGCTTAGGCAACCAGGTAGGATGGTAGATGGTAGTGCCATTTAGCATTCCTAAATTCGGTAGTGTGTTGAAATTACCCATGTTAAAAATGCAGATTCCTGGGCTATACCCTGAGAGATTCTTACTCAAAAGATCACAATGGAAACTGAGACTCTGTTTTTTGTTGTTGTTTTTTTTTTTGAGTTGGAGTCTCACTCTGTTGCCCAGGTTGGAGTGCAGTGGCACGCTCATGGCCAACCCAGTGCCAACCTGCTGGGCTCTGGTGATCTTTCCGCCTCAGCCTTCCAAGTAGCTGGAACTATGGTGTGTGCTACCATGCCCAGCTAATTTTTTGACTTATTGTAGAGATGACATCTCACCAAGTTGCCCAGGCTGGTCTTGAACCCCTGGGCTCAGGCAGTCCTCTCATCTTGGCCTCCCAAAGTGCTGGGATTACAGACTTGAGCCACTGTGCCCGGCAAGACTGTATTTTTAATGAATTTCCCCAGATGATACTCTTGCAGTCAGTCTATGGACAAGTGTTTGGGAAGCACTAGTGCTACGACACAGAAAGACATAGTTGGGTTATGGGGAGGACTTGAGAAAATGGTGAGTCAGTATGGGCTATGGGACATCCAAGTTGCTTAAAATAATCTGGTGAGATAGGTGATTGGAGACTGTCAGCACCTAGGTGATTATTTAAATAATGGAAATGGGTGAGATTGCCCAAATGTTATATATACATAAGGAAGACCAGAGGCCAAGCACTTAGCCCTAGAATGTTCCTGAGTCTAAGCTAATTTGAATATACAGTCTTTATATTTTTCCAGCAGGTTGTGGTAGCCAGCAAAGAAATTGAAGTGGGAGAGTTGCCTTTTCCCTCTACAATCCCAATACTATCAATTCTATAAATGAACCCACAACCCAGATCACATGCACCACACTGACACTTTTAAAGGAAACATCGACAAGAGAGTTAAAAAACATTCTCATGAATGTCTTGAGGATGTCCCATTGTTCTCGTTCTTTTAGATGCTCTGACCACCATTTTGAGTGAAATGTTCACTCAAAGCAACTGCCTGGATTTCAGAGATAGGATTTCTTCCCTGGTAGCTGGTATCAAGTAACCAGAATAACCCAGAGTTCAACTGGGTGGAACACCATTTACACAAGGCAGAATCCTTTCTACACCCTGTTCATGAAAAGGTAGGAAGAGCCTTTAACACATACTTAACTACAAATCTTGAATGCACTTAATTTCACCATCTAGAACCCCTTTCACACACTGAGAATACTAGTAAATAGTCCATCATGTTTACCAGTTAAACCCCATTTTTGCAATTCAGTATGCCAATTAGCAAAGCATCAGGTGTTACTAGAGATACAGATAGTAGAATCACTATAAATAGTTGCCTCTGGACTCCGGCCTTCCTGATTTGAATGCTGGCTGGCCACCCTGGACTGTGTATATTTTATTGGAATACTGACAGCACTTGGATTATAGCTTAAGCTAAGAAGTGCCCATAATATCACAAATGCATATAGAAACTTTATAAAGTAAATAACTGAATTGTAATACTAAAGGATGTCAAAGAAGTAAGAGTCAGAGATAGGGCATGGACCTCATTAGAACAGAATATTCTAAGAATGGAAAAATGGGTAAGCATTGGATGAGACTGAGAGGTCAAATAAAAACAGACTCAAATGAGTCCATGGCTTTGACATCAGGAAGCCATTTGTGACCTTGATGAGAAGGTTTCTTGAAGTAGTGGCTGCAGGAGTCTTGCTGTGGTGGGTGGAAGATTGAAGAGGGGGCGGATCCAGAAGGTAGGCATTTTTTCAAGAGATGTAAAGGAACAGAGAAAGATGTAGAGCAGACACCAGGTAAGCTCTGAGGACTGAACTCTGACCTTTTTTCTTTACCTTACCAAATTCCTAACTAAGGGGCCCGAGAGATGGGTTTTCATCTACTATATATAATGTGGTTTACTTTCCAACCTAACTCTGACATAACATTACATATCAGATAAAAAAGGAAAATTAAAGTATGTTATGACTCTATAAAGCTGTCTCTTGGGGACTCTGGGCACCTTTTAAGACACACCTATTCTCTTTGAAGTCTGCCACCTATGAAGCTTCATTTCTATATCGAGAAACAAATCCCTTATCATTCCTCAAGCTGCCTACTTCTTTTTCTGCTTTCATAATTCCTTAGATAACTCTTGCTAACCAATTGCCAATGAAAAAAAATCTTTGAATCCACCGATAGCGTGGATTGAAGACGTTCTGCTTCCTCAAGCTGAACCAATGTAAATCTCACATATATTGATTTATGGTTTCTTATAACTTCTGTCCTCCTAAAACATATATAACCAAGTGGCAATTTAACCACACAGGCACACCTTCTCAGGACCTCCTGGGGACATATTGTCTAGGACCTAAGGTCACTCACATTTGGCTCAGAATAAACCATCTTCAATATTTTACAGAATTTGGCATCTTTCGTCAACAGTTTGAAAGAAATGTTTTGTCCTTGTGACTTTCATTTATTGGTTTTAAGATGGAGGAATTGTGTGCTTGAATTAATTTAGGAAGTGGCTTGTATAGAGAAAGATTGAAAAACTAGGAGAGGAAATAACCAACCTACCCAGGCCTGGAGGAGTGCAGGTGGCAGTGATCATGGTAGCTAAGAGGAAGAGAGGAAGTAATTGTGGAGTATAGTTAGATTCATGTTTAGATGGGTTTTTGGTGTAGGCCAGTGTGTGTTTTATGCATAAGGGGAATTACTCATATATTCAATTTAGTTTAAACAATTAGTGTTCCATGTATTAAGATTACAAATTCAAACACTAATTTTTCCTTAGGCTTTATGTTCATCTTACAAATCTTATTCTGTTTAGTAGTCTAGGAAAATTGAACAGTCACTTTCAAGAGATTTTTGATTAATGTTCAGTCTGGTTCCTATTACCAACTTAAACACATTCAAATGTTTTAAACTGCATTTATAAGTGTAACATATTCTACTTCCTTTTTAAGTACTTCATTTATCTACTTATATGAACTTTTGTTGAGTACTTAATAATTACTATGAAGCTATTAAATTAAATTTATAGAGTGGACTTAAGGACCTCTTACTATACATAAACTTAGGAAGATTTCAGCTTAAAATCATAAGCCTAATAATTCATTTATTCATTTTAAATTGGTTTTCAAAAAGTGTCACTCTAATAGGTCAGATTCCTTAAATATTGGTAATACAGAAAAGATCAAATATGCACAAAAATATTAATAGCTTCCCTTTGATGCTTTAAATCTTTCTATATTTAATTTTTAAATCATCCTTGAGTTGAATGATGCATACTCACCAAGAAAGAAAATTACTTGGAAATGACTAAGGCCCTTTTCAATCAGATATTTTGACAGAGCTGCAGTCTCCAGAGCAATTAACAGCCTCTCAACTGTCATACTGAACCCCTTTTGAGAGTAGCTATACCATGAATTGGAAAACTTAAAAAGAGTTTGATCTTATAGGTCCCTGGGCCGACATTCCTGGATGCAAGTTATATACCCTGCCTGAATCTCTATCTACTCAAGAAAATAAGACAACCAGGTTGAGCTTTGATCTTTGAATTAGGTCCTTATATTTTCCATCCAAATATTAAAGACCTTTGAACTTGGACGGGCACAGTGGTTCACATGTACAATCCCAGCAATTTGGGATGGTGAGACAGAAGTATTTCTTGAGCCCAGGAGTTCAAGACCAGTCTAGGCAACATAGCCAGACCTCTTCTCTACAAAATAAAACAAAACACACTGGGCTTGGTGGCTCAGCCTGTAATTCCAGCACTTTGGGAGGCCAAGGCGAGTGGATTGCCTGAGCCAGCAGGCCCAACCCGGGACAACTTGGCGAGACCTCGTCTCTACAATAAATAAATAAAAATTAGCCAGGCATGCTGGCGCATACCTGTAGTTCTGCCTACTTGGAAGGCTGAGGTGGAAGAATTGCTGGAGCCCAGCAGGTCAATGCTTGGGTGACTGTGAGGTGCCACTGGACTCCAGCCTGGGTGACAGTGAGATTCCAACTCAAATAAATAAATTAATAAAACAAAATAAAAAGTTAGCCAGACGTGGTGGTGCATACCTATAGTCCCAAATCTGGGGAGGCTGAGATGAATTGCTTGAGCCCAGGAGGTCGAGACTTTGGTGAGCCAAGATCATGCCACTACACTTCAACCTAGGTGACAGAGTGACCCAACTCAAAAAAAAAAAAAAAAAAGCAAAACTTTGAATTTGATGGAATTCTGAGATTTGTAATTTTTTCCTATCTAACAATACCTCTAAACTTGATAGCCTAAAACAAATAAATGTATTTTTCACTTGATGGTAAAGATCTTTAGGTGGGACATTAGATATATAAATGTCTTTCTCATTTAAAGAACTCTGACCTTAATGGAATCCTGTATTCTTAGGGCCACACAAAAGTTATAGATGTTTAAATGATCTCCAGTTGAGTTTTGAATATATCTCTTGATCAAGCCAAGTCTGATTTGTTGTTACAATATGAACTCTATGTTTCAATATTTGCTGTAACTATTTTATGTTCTTCTGAGTGTTTTGGGGGATTAGGCAAGTTACAGAATTCTTATCTGATGGTTTCTGTCTTCTCTGAGAATTAGATTGTGAAATTATTGAAGTAAATAAGAATTACATAGGGGGGAGGTGAGAAAAAAGCTTTAAAATAACTGTATTTCATGATGGGAGATCTGACTAGATCCATGCTACCTGTTAAGGCCACTCAAAGTGAAGACAACATTCATAATGAAATATATTTAGAATTCATAATTAATATTTAGCTGATATGTTTTTATATTAAATGTGTGTATTTAGTCATTTGAGTATTTGCCATTGATAACAAATATTCCTTGTAACTGATCAGGAAGTCACATCTCAATGTCAAAGGACTTTATTAATAAAGCAATTGAAGTAACTTATTATACAGCAAGAAGTTCTAGACTCATTTAGCATTTATTTCCATTTGCAAGTCAATTACCAGCTGTCAGAGCATAATAAATGTTGTAAATTTGAGTCAGAAGCTGTCACCCCAATTCTTACTAATCATGGGTAGGGATTTGTCCTGTGAAAGAATGATATTAATCACCGACTTACATCTGTCTTCATAATGATATAAAATTGCCACTGGATTCCATTGCTGAAGTGAAGTTAATCACTGTAGATGGCAAAAATGAAAGCAGACAGTCATGAGTCATTAGTATTTCCATTCATGTTAAATAGCTTTCATTGTTCCAGACAGAAAGAAAATGACAGCCAACTTTCAAAGCTTTTTTGCTTCTTGATCTTAAACATATCGTTTCTTCTTATCGTGGTTACTATCAAACATTTATGGCATATTTATTATTTGCCAGGCACTATGCTCACAACTTTATAGGAATTATTATTTTTTAAATCTTTACAATAACCCTGTGAGATTATTGGTTCTTATACTTATAACTCCTGTACCTTGCTTTTTTTCTAACCTCTTCAGAAAGATACATTTTATTTATTTTTTTGTACCTTGCATTTTGTAATGAGGAAATGAAAACATAAAAGAGCTTGAATAGCTTGTCCAAAATGGCAGAGCCCTGAGTCACACCCAAGCAATTTAATTCTATAAACTTTTCTCTTGATCAGTACTCTACACTGATGGATGGTATCTGATATTTGCTAGGTGAATCAGTTAGGAATGAGTTTGGGTAGAAGTAACTAAATCCAACATATCGTTATTTACAAAATAGCAATTTTTTTCACTTACTAGAAATAATAGAAACAGGCAGCTACTCATGTTGGTTTAGTATATCAGCAGAGCCAGGACCAGTGACTGTGATCCCCTGGCTATTCCCTTATGGCAGCAAAAATAACTAATTCTGGCCAGGCTTACATTCTTCTGAAAGTTTATGGGGATCAGGCAAGTTGCAGAATTTTTATCTGATGGTTTCTGTCTTCCTATGCCTATAACCCCAGCACTTTGAGAGACCAAGGCAAGAGGATTGCTTGAGCTCAAGAGTTCAAGACTAGTCTAAGCAACATAGCAACACTTCATCTGTACAATTTTTTTTTTTTTTGAGTCAGAGTCTCAGTCTGTCTCCCAGGCTAGAGTGCAGTGGCATGCTCATGGCCACCACAGCCTCGACCTGCTGGCCTCAGATGATCCTTCTGCCTCAGTCTTCCAAGTAGCTGGAACTATAGGCGTGCGCTACCACGGTGGCTAATTTTTGGATTTATTGCAGAGACAAGATCTCACCAAGTTGTCCAGGCTGGTCTTGAATCCCTGAGCTCAGGCAATCCTCTCGACTTGGCAACCCAAAGGGCTGGGATTATAGGCTTGAGCCACCACACCAGCTTTACAAATTTTTTGTAAAAATTAGCCAGGCATGGTGGCATACCTGTATTCTCAGGCACTGGGAAGGCTGAAGTGGGAGGCTCACTTGAGCCCAGGAGGTCAAGGCTGTAATGAGCTATGATTGTGCTCCTGCATGCCAGCCTGGGTGACAGAGTGAGACCCAGACTCAAAAAAAGAAAAAAAAAAGACTGCTTCAATTTCAAGCATATGTCCATATTCAGGGATGGAAAAAGGGAGGAGGAAACAGTTGGCACTAGCTATAACCATATGATTTATCATGAAAGCAAAACCTTTCACATGTATATACATCATTGGTCACAATGGCCACCCCTATCTGCAAGGATGGAAGATAGCAAGGGAGACGGGAGTAGGGATGATTGATGGACCAGCTGTGGGTCAAAAGTTATAGAATCTACAAGCTCTATAGGAATTTTTATTTCCTCCTTAACTTCCTCTCTCTCTCTCTCTCTCTCTCTCTCTGTCAAGAGCTATGATTCTCCATATAGTTACCTCTAATGTATTTATTCTTGCCTCATATTCTAGAATGTGTTACCAGATGGGAAGAGAAAGCTGTGATTCCACTAACTGAGTCAGGACTCACTGATTGCAAGTAACAGAAACTAATGCATACCTCCCTGAGAAAATGAATGAATTTCAGTCACTTATTCAACAAATAATTATTAAGCACTCATTATATTCCAGACACTCTTCTAGGCTCTGGGGTTATATCAGTTAACAAAACATTTTTTTAAAAAAAGAGAAAAAGAAAAAGGAGAGAGAAAGTGAACAAGAATATGAGGGAATCTCATAGAACCCAGAGATCAGGAATGTAGCAGGGCTTCAGGGAGGGACAGAATTCAAGGCAAAGAAGCTGTCAGAAATGCAATCAGCAACTCTGAACTTTTCTCCTTCATTCTGCTCACTCTGATTTCCCGTAATTCTCTCAATTTCTCTTAATTCTGAGTTTGCATGGGTGTAATATGGTCACCCACATCGTCTGAGTTTTCATCTTCTATTCAAGCTTACACTGGATCATCTCTCAGTTCCAATTCCAAAATCCTGGACAAAAGAATTTCAATCCACTGAGACCAGGGACAGTCTTACCCTCTGTGTTACGGGATCATCGTGAGTGGAGCAAACATCCCAAATCAAAGGAGTCTACCTCACAAAGCTTTCTTCCACTGCTGCCCATCCATCTCCAGCTTACTGATGCTTTTCTAGATACTTGGCCTCTCATCCATACAAAAGCTCCCACCTCCCACCCTAGAAATCTGAAAGTTAACTCTGCCTTGAAGAGCGCCTTTGTTTAGCTCCATAGATATCATCTGTCTGGGTGGTTCTGAACTCTTTCACATCACTCCCGTGCCCTCATGTGTTACATCTTTTGCCCCGCACAGTCCCTGTCCCTGCCTTTTAGATCACAGGAGAGAATTGAGGCCCAGTGAACATCACACCCCCTTCTCGCCTCAAACCAAGCCCTCAGAAGCCAATGCCACCACTCATCCATTTGGTTTCCGAGAACACATTGCAGTGTGGGGCAGGCTATTCTTTTTAAATTTTATTTTTATTTTAAAGTTGTGGGGTACAAGTCAGGATGGCATACATAAGTGGTTTAGGTACAGGTGAAGTTTTGAACCTCGCACTGGACCTCACTTTGCCTGGATTAGGATCAGGCATCCTTATTGCTGTTGTGTGCCCCACCCCCCACCCCTGGCAGCGTCCCACTACTGCCAATTCCTTTTTTGTAGTATTAAGATAGGTGTTCAAGGTCAACTTATGAGTGACAACATGTAGTACTCAGTTCTTTGTTTCTGTAATAGATCACTGAGTATGATAGACTCCATATCCACCCAAGTTGCTGTGAAGTCCATAGTTTTGTTCTTCTTTATGGCTATGTAATATTCCATCATGTATCTGTACCACATTTTTAAAAATCCATTCCAGTTTCAATGGGCAGCATGATTGGTTCCATGTGTTTGCTATTGTGAATAGTGTTGCAATAAACATGCATGTGCAGGTTATCTTTTTTGTAGAATAATTTGAATTCCTCTATATTCCCAGAGGAATTGCTGGGCCATATGTAAGATCAATTTCTAGTTCTTTTAGGAATCACCACACTGTTTTCCATAGAGGTTGAATTCGTTTGTACTCCCACCAGCAGTGTAGAAGCATTCCCTTTTCTCCACATCCTCACCAGTATCTGTTGTTTTTTGTTTTATTGGTGATGGCCATTCTTACTAGAGTTAGGTGATATTTCAATGTGATTTTGATTTGCATTTCTCTGATGATTAGTGAGGCTGAGTATTTTTTCATGTGTCTATTGTCTGCTCATATATCTTCTTTTGAGAAGTGTCTATTCATGCCTTTTGCCCATTTTTTAATGGGGCTGTTTTTTTCCTTTTCCACACATCTGTGTTCAAGATATTCTTTTTTGACCCTTATAAACTTATATACAATGAGATATGGTTGTTGGTGACTGTTTTTTTTAACACTTTCACTTTGTTTCAAACGAATGGATGTTTTTCCATTCGGGGATCAAATGAGTTGCTGACCTGAGGCGAATCTGTTTTTTTACAGGCTGTGGATTCCCCTGCAAGTGGAGGAGCATGGGCAGGCTGGGGCTCCTGGGGCAAATCTCTGCTCTCATCAGCATCTGCCACTGTAGGTAAGCATCATATGTTGCATTGGAGGAGACACAGTTCAGAGCCTAATAGGGCAGGACGTTTTGATTGTACCATATACTGATAGAATTTAACATTAGCCCAAGAGCAAACCATTCACAGTGCTTACAGTTCCAAGTGCTTCCTTTGTCCCTTAAAATAACCCTCTGTGGAGGTACTCTTATTTTCTCCATCTTACAGAGAAGGAAGCTGAATTCTAGAGAGACTAAGGCCTTGATCAAAGTTAGGAATGTTTGGGTTGGGATTGGAAAACCGAGTAGTATGACTTTTAACCACTGTATTGTATGGTATTTTTTAAATGTAAGATTTAGGCTTTTATATTGTATCCTTAAAGCTTTGTGTTTACCATCCCACTTGAATTTTTGTTTTAATGTAAAAGGCATTTTATCAGCAGGGCATTAAAATAAAAAAATACAAATAGAAAAATATACAGGTAGGAAAGATATATATACAGGAGTGTCAAAAATTGTATACACTTTTGAAGTATGATGTTCGCTCAAATGATGACATTAATCAAATGAATGCTAGCGTCACCATGCACCAGGCAGGACAGTCAAAGAAAATGATGGAAGCATGGTTGAGCAAATGTCATACTACACATTGCCACCGAAATTCAATTCAACTTTGAAAATATAACATCGCTTAAAATGTATATACATCTTTTTGACACCCTCTGTATATTCCAAGGCTAGGAGAGTTACCGTGATTGAGCATTGACATTAACTGTGAGCTTCAAAGCTGCCAGTACATTATTTATTTCCCATTGAACAATTAAAAAAAAATTTAATTATCTAAATAAATGTACTTTCCTGGTTTTCAATTTTCAAAGAAATTTTCTGCATTTGTTCTTATACAAAGAGAAAGTATAACAAGCAATGTCTTCATCAGTGTAGGTTTACCAAGATATTCTTCCAGTTACCATTTCTTATATTTTCTCTTCATGAAAACTGAAGTTATAATATTAGGTTGTTGAAGATAATTTAGCAAAGCCATTTTATCTTGAAGGTGGAGGGTACGGAGGAGACGGGGAAGTCATAGGTAACATAGCTTTCAGGTCATCCACATCAGGGATTCTCAAGTACAGTCCATGGCCATGTGGATCTTACAATCAGCATGCATTGATCCAATTCATCCTAAAACTAGGAGGATGGGAAGGCCTTCGGGTCTTTTGCCTACCTCAGTAGACCATGGTCACACACAACTTAAGGGCCAGATATCTAACTCAATAAAACTTAGAGTGCCTGGTAGAATGGATAGATTGCATTCCCCTAATTCCATCTCTGACAAATAAGTTTTCTCAGGATGGTTCTTGCAAGAAGTAGATGGTGGACAAATAATTGTTGATCTTTCTGGTGAGAGCCTGGAGAGATGATTTCCTTTATTGCTCATTGAAGGGGCTGGGTATGCCTTGGATAGCACATATGCAGATGACAAAATTAACCAAATTTCAGTAAGGGGGCCTGCTTTATTTTCTGAACAGGAAAGAGTCTCTTTACAAGGGTGAGGACGAGGCTGGGTTTGGTGGCTCAGACTGTAATCCCAGTGAGACTCCAACCAAAAAAAACACAAAAAACTAAAACAAAAAAACAAGGGTGAGGACTAGCACCTGCAGGCCTCCTCCTTCCTTGGAAAATGTTTGAGATTTTGATGGCTACAAAATAGGTCTTGCCACTGGCAGCATTTAGACATGGTGTCATTCTGAGCCAAAAATTAAAAATGGAGTGTAAAGATTTTTTTAAGTTGGAGTGAGTCATGGAAAAGTAAATAATGTAGTCACCAAAATTATATACCCAAATGGTGATAGAAACTCCTCATGGTTTATATCATAAAACAATTAAGTGTCCCAGGTGCTTCAAGTTTTAATGGTGTCCAAAACCACCCTGGTTTATAAATTTGGTACTTCAGAAGGCTCTATTATAGATGGAGGATTTACTTTTTTTTTTTCTTTTTTTGGAGTTGGAGCCTCACTCTATCACCTAGGTTGGAGTGCAGTGGCACATTCACAGTCACCCCAGCGTCGACCTGCTGGGCTCAGCCTTCCAAGTAGCTGGAACTATAGCCACACACTAGTGCACCTGGCTAAATTTTCATATATTGTGGAGACCAGGTTCACCAAGTTGCCCAGGCTGGTCTTGAAACCATGGGCTCAGGCAATCCACTTGCCTCGGCCTCCCAAAGTGCTGGGATTATAGGCTGAGCCACGGAGCCCAGTCAGTGAATTTACTTTTTCATTAAAAATTTTTCTGAGTCAGACTCTTGCCCTGTTGCCCAGGCTGGAGCGCAGTGGCACAGTTACAGCTCAAAGCAGCCTGGACCTCCTGGGCTCAAATGGTCCTCCTACCTCAACCTCCCAAGTAGCTGGGACTACAGGTGTACACCACCATGCCCGGCTAATTTCTTTTACATTTTTTTGTAGAGATGAGGTCTCACTATGTTGCCCAGCCTGGCCTGGAACTTTGGAACTCAAGCAATTCTCCCACCTTGACCTCCCAAAGTGCTGAGATTACAGCGGTGAGATACCACCCCCAGCCCATTATGATTTTAAATATAAATTCCTTCGTAGTAAATACAGAATCATTTGCCCTGTGGGTAGCAGTTGCTGGTGTTTTTTTGTGCAGGTATTTTTTTGTGCACTTTTAACAGAGTACTTGTCTATAACTGCCAGTTGGTCAGACCATTTACTGTTGTTTCTCACCAATCAGTGGCTGTACCTTATCATTTGACCTTGGACTTTGCTGGACCCTCACAAGGTTTTCCATCCATTGACTGACAGCTTGCCTGTTGAATTTACTGTCCAGTATCTTCTCAGGTGTCTTGTTGTAATCTGACCTTTGCACACGTGCTACCTTGGTCCCAAGGCTTCTAGACCTCTGGGTTTTGTTACCCGGTTCAGATATAACCAGTAAATGGAAAAGATACCTGCACATGCATGTTTATTGCAGCACTATTCACAATAGCAAAAACGTGGAACCAGTCCATTGAAACTGGACTGGATAAAAAAGTTGGTACATATATATGATGGAACATTATGCAGCCATAAAGAAGGACAAACATGAACTTCACAGCAACTTCAATGAATTTAGAATCTGTAATACTCAGTGATCTATCATAGAAACAAAGAACTGAGTACCACATGTTCTCACTCATAAGCAGACCCTGAACATTTACCATAATTCTATGAGCTTACATGGGCAGCACTATACAAATAACTGTATTGAAACACCCTCCCTACTTACCTGATCTGGCCCCCAGTAACATTTCTCTTTACTCAAAGACAAAGGAAATATTGAAAAGAAGATATTTGAACATTCAGAAGATCAAGGGTAATATGGCTTTGATGACCATTCCGAAAAAGAGTTCCAAAACATTGTTTTACAGTTTCCTTGGGTCAAAAGACCAGGTCCAGGATAACTGCTCAGTGTCTTATCAGGCTGAAATCAAGATATCACCAGCTGCATCCTTATCTGAGTCTCACCTTTGTCTGAGGCAACATGGCGGCTGTCACTTGACAGATAGGATGATGCATCTTGAGGGGCCCAGAGACAAGGATGAGGCCAGTAGACAAAGGGTTCATCTTTCAAGGTCATTCAGGTTGTTGGTAGAATTCACTTCCTTGCAGTCATAGAACTGAGGTCCTTATTTTCTTGCTGATCATTGGCCAAGAGTCACTCTTAGCTACTAGAGATTTCCCTTGGGTCATTCTTGAATTTAGGATAACGTCCCTCATGCTTCAAATCTCCACCTTCAGGAAGTGACCCATCTCTTTTAAAGGCTCACTGGATTCATTCAGGCCCACCAAGAATAATCTCTCTTTTGGTTCACCCAAATTCATCTGATTAAGGACCTTAATTACATCTGCAAAATCCCTTCATCTTTACCAGACAGAGTAACCTAATCAAAAGTGTGAAATCCTATCATATTCACAATCCTGACCACACTGAAAGGAAACATCATAGGATGTATACACCTGGGGACAAGAATCTTGGGGCCATCTCTCAATATGGTCATACATCGCTTAACAACAGGGATATGTTCTGAGAAATGCATCCTTAGGTGATTTTGTAGTTGTGTGACTATCATAGAGTGTCCTTACACAAACCTAGGGGTAGACCTACTTCACACCTCAGCTCTGTACCAAATACTTTAGGCAATTTTAACACTGTGGTAAGTATTTGTGTATCTAAATGTATCTAAACATAAGAAACATACAGTAGGCTGGGCTCGGTGGCTCAATCTGTAATCCCAGCACAAGGCAAGTGGATTGCCTGTGCCCGCAGGTTTGAGACCCACCTGGGCAACTTGGCGAGACTTCATCTCTACAATAAATCAAAAATTAGCCAGGCGTGGTAGCCCACACCAATAGTTCCGGCTACTTGAAAGGCTGAGGCGGAAGGATCACTGGAGCCCAGCAGGTCGAGGCTGCAGTGGCCGGGAGCGTGCCCCTGTACTCCAGTGGGGACGATGAAGTGTGACTCCAACTCAAAAAAAAAAAGAAACATACAGTAAAAATATGGTATCAGCCGCGCTTGGTGGCTCAGCCTGTAATCCCGTGGCTTTGGGAGGCTGAGGTGAGTGGATTGCCTGAGCCCGCGGGTTCGAGACCTGCCTGGGCAGCGAGACCTTATCTCTACAATAAATCAAAAAATCAGCCGGGTGTGGTAGCGCATGCCTGTAATTCCAGCTACTTGGAAGGCTGAGGCGGAAGGATCACCGGAGCCCAGCAGGTCGAGGCTGCAGTGGCTGGGAGCGGCCACTGCACTCCAGTCTGGGCGACAGAGTGAGACTCCAACTCAAAATACATATATATATATATATATATATATATGGTATCATTACCTTATGGGGCCACTGTTATCTATGTGGTCTGTTGACTGAAACGTTATGGGGTGCTTGACCGTACTGCCTACCACTCTCCTCTTTTCTGTTTGAAATTCTCATTTACACCAGCAATTTAAAAATACTTTGTATTTGTTTGTGACTCTATGAGCTAGAATTTTGAAAGGGAAGTGTATCTTGGCATTTTTTCTCTTGTTTGCAGATACCATGGCAGGGGACGCATGAGGCAGATGATAAAAATGTTGGTGTATTGATCCTCATTCTAAGAATCCCTTTGGACAAGTTTTAGAGCTGTCTTTAGAAAAGCAGTTTCACCACCCCTGATTATCCCTATCCCAATAGAAACGTAACTGGATGCTATCCCTAAATCACTCTTGAGGCATATTTTAGAGACTTCTGGTCAGAATATGCTGGGACACATAGTAATAGTAGCCAAAACAACAGCCATATATGCTTCAAAATGAGATCAGTATCTTTGTGGACCTGATACTAAAGCTGAAGTCATTGGTTCCAAGGCTGAAAACAAGCAGCAATGGTTGGGAATTTGACTCCTGAAAGGTAATAAAGACCACACATAGCCAGACTCACAGCCTAAAATAGGGGTTAGATTGGGGCTCAAACATCTGTGAACAGAGGCTTTAAGAAGTTATGGGTGCCTTCCTGGACTGTGGCCTATGCTGTGCTACTACTCTGGGACTAACAGAAGCAATCTAGGCACCACTTCCATTATGCACAGGCATCATATCAACCCAGGGCTTTACGGCATTAGCAGTTTATTATCATTGAGCAAAGAAACTTATTGGAAAACAGATCACTCACAGCAGTAGACAAGCTCTTGAAGGTTTATAAATTGCCTGTGGAAAGTAAAGAAAGAAAATAACCACATGTTCAATTGCAATTGATTTCCACTCAGAAACCTCATGTTACCCCCAGGGTAATTCCAGCTGCAGACAGGAGTGCAAAATGCATAGTCCTTAACAAAACACAGAGCTGTCAATTGAGTCCTAGAAATAGAAACCAGGACTTCTTAAAGGTTGTTGAAAACTGCAGTTAGAAGAGTTAGAACTGTTTAGAGTTGGCAAGAGAGTAATTGGAGAATAGAAACATTTGGAAGGTGGTACTTGGAATGAGCACTGTACCATGAGTCATAAGATGTGAGACCAGGTCCTGAATACCACTAATTTGTGTTCACAAAGAACTGTCACTAACTAGCTACACTGTGCACTTAACCTCTCTAAAATTCGGGTTCTTTGTATGGAAAACTGTCAGCAGAGGAACTTGAGAAAATTCTAAGGTCCTTCCAACTTTCAGAATATGATGATTCCATGTTTCTGAAGCTATGCACAGAAGGCAAAAGATATTTGTAACCATTGTGCTAAGTGGAAAAATACAGAAAATTGATTGACATTTTTGCTACTCTCTATTTTTGTATTTTACCTTCTGCCTCATTACTTTGACTGTAAGGGACCTTTCCAATTCATATATGAAATCAAACATTTTTCAGCCAACAATTCTTTTAGGAACATTATTATTTTCAGAAAGAAACCATAGTGGGAACATTTTTTTAAAAAGGATTTTGGTGGTAATTTCAAAGTGATGTTCTTGTCTACCTGACTTGTTCCTAATATATATACCCACACACATATATATAAATATAAAATTGTAAAGATATGGGATACAAGTCAGGATTAGGCACATGAGTGGTTTATGTGCAGGTGAAGTTTGGGCTCCCAACTGGTTCTCACTTCCCTGGTTTAGGGTCAGATACCCTTAGTGATGTTATGCGTCCCCCTTCCCCAGCCATATCCTGCTACTGCCAATCCCTCTCTTACAGTATTGTGATAACTATTCAAGACCCACTTATAAGTGAGAACATATATTCAGTTCTTTGTGTCTGTGATAGATCTTATTCCTAAAATATATTACTAAGCTAAGAACCACAGACCAATCATTAAAACAAAAGTCAACAATGCTGAACATATACAAATATACCAAAGGAAAAGCTGTCTAGTAGAATAATTTATTCTACAAAGGCCAACATGTTTATCTGAAATTCTAGTTTTGACAGTTTTATGTGTCTAATCATAAGATGTTTAGAAAAGAGTACCTGGGGTTGAGGGGTTGGTGTGTATGAATGTGTCTGATCTGAATATTTACTGTGTTAACATCACCATTGTTCTCCTTCCCCATTCTCCTCCAAGTTACACAATTCTGACCTTCTGCACTTTTTTTTTTTTGAGTTGGAGTCTCACTCTGTTGCTGAGGCTGGAGTGCAGCGGCACACTCACAGCCATCCCAGCATCAACCTGCTGGACTCCATCCATCCTTCCGCCTCAGTCTTCCAAGTAGCCAGAACTACAGGTGCATGCTACCACACCTGGCTATTTTTTTTTTTTATTATTTATTGTAAATATGAGGTCTTGCCAAGTTGCCAAGGCTGGTCTCAAACCCGCAGGCTCAGGCAATCCACCCGCCTCAGCCTCCCAAAGTGTGGGATGACAGGCTGAGCCACCGCGACCGGCCCTTCTGCCTTTCTTTTTAAAGAAAGTCTTCTATGAGCCTGGTTAGAAATAAGGGCAGTGAAAAGAATGGCAAACTTGCTAAAATGGTACTACGGTGAGAACGCCTTACTGTGTGAATCACTATTAGTTATGCATGGATTCATTTTTGAAGGTGATATTGCTGATGATGTGAAACTTTTCAGGGATCATGGGTACCAAGATGATAAGATTTATGCTTGGAGTTTGTCCACAATCCTTTAGAATCTGTGAATAAGGCACAGGAGTTAATGAATTTCTGTTGGATGGCCAGGCAAACATTTTCAGTTCAGTAATATTTCTTGTCAATTTTGAACCTAAAGGGGGTTGAACATCTGATTACAGAGTAGACATCAACCATCATTACGAAGAGGGAAGACTTTTCCAGAAGCAAGGTTGACTGACTCCACTTTCCGTTGTACTGTAGTTTGCTTTAGTTGAGCATGGCAAGATCAACGATTTGTTTTTCTAAACAACTGATCTTTGCCACTTTTTATAATATCTTGAATTCATTGGTAGAGGCTTCTGAAATAGTCAATATTTTATATATATATAATAAATATATATTTATATGGATGAATGTACCTAAATATTCATTCATTACCATACAGCCATTATAAGGATGAAGGAAATCACTGTTCCAGGATGGATGCCAGGAGAGAAACTGAGGCTGAGGTCTTACGATGAAGTGCTCTCAGGAACAAGTGTTGCAAGACAGAGAAGGATTGGGAAGCAAAACTGGGCCGAGGGGGAAGTTGAACTGCAATGCAGTTACAGCAGAGGTCTCAGTCTGCCCCTCAGGAGGTGTGGGATTTGGCGGCGACTCTTCAGAGTTGCCCCCCATTAATACACAGGTCAAGGCGTTTGCATCTCCAGCTTCCCCACGGAGCAGTCACTGTAGTACAGTCTTGGTGGAGTCAACTTCCTTTGGTCAAGAACTGTTCAATGAGAGGCATCAGGTGAGAGCTGTGAGGAGACACCGTTTTCAACACTGGGGAGAGTGAGCACTGTGATTCCAGGCCGCACACGGCACCCACCGCTGTCTGTATGAGCTCAGACTTCCACTGTATGTTGCCAAGTGGAAAAAGCCAGGTCCAGAGCACTTATATGGAGCTTTTTGCTTTTTTCCTGAAAGTAATAACACAAAATCAGTTAGGGTTATTGTCACTAGAAGGAAGGAGTTGAGGGGAGAGACAGGGCCACTGAAGTCTTTTCAAAGCTCCAAGTACTCCTCCTCCTGGAAGTCTCTGCTATATTACACAAATGCATTAAAATACATGCACATCTCTCATTAAATATAATTTTTGCTTACAAAATGATGTAAGAGTTTAATGTATTTGAATGGAAGTTGATCAATATTGTTTTGGATACATTTAAGTAATTAATTAATTTCTAACTTGTGATTTTCTTTTTGGTCTTTTAAAGCCAAAAGTTTTTTCAGGTCTCAATTATTTCCATGGGGCCATAAAAGCTCATACAGCCTATTGCCTATTACATCACTGGATTCTGTCCAAGTGAAAAGAGACTGGTCCACTTTCTGTTGTCTATGTTTCTGTATGCTTCAGGTTTGCTAATATTATACATATTTTTATTTTTAAAATCAGCATGTGAACAGATGCTCAACATCACTAATCAGTAAGGAAATGTATATCAAAACTACAATGAGATACTACTTCAGACCACTTCAGATAGTAGGGCGACTACTATCAAAACAAACAAACAAAACGGGAAATAAGTGTTGGTGAGGATATGCGGTCATTGGAACGCTCGTGTGCCATTGGTGAGAATGTAAAATGGAACAGCCACTGTAGAAAAAAGTGTGGCAGTTCCTCAAAAGCTTAAAAATAAATTACCATATGATTCAGCAATTTACTTCTAGGTATGTGTCCAAGAGAACTGAAAGGGGGTCTCAAAGAGAAAACTGTACACCCAATCAAAACAGCGTTATTCAGAGAAGCTAAAATAAAACATGAAAGCAACCTGAGTGTCCATTGACAAATGGCTGAGCAAAATGCGGTATATCCAAACAGTGGAATATTACTCAGTCTTAAAAAGGAAGGAAATTCTGACATGCTACATGATGAATGAATCTGGGGGACATTATTCTAAGTGAAATAAGCCAGTCATGAAAAAACAAATACTGTATGATTCCACTTATCTGCAGTATTTAGAGTCACAACCATAGACCTGTAAAGTAGAATGATGGTTGTCAGGGCCAGGTGGAAAGGAGGCATGGGAGTTATTGTTTAATGGGTATGGAGTTTCAATTTTACAAGACGAAGTGTTCCAGAGATGAATGGTGGTGATGGTTGCACAACATTATTAATATATTTGGTGACACTGAACTTAGGGATGACAGGTGACACTTGGGGATGGTTGAAATGGTAAAGTTTATGTTGTGTGCATTTTATCACAAAAAAATTGGAAAAATGCAACAAATATGTTTCTAATTTTTTATTTCTTTTCGGTCTTTTCAAGCCAACATACACTCATTTAAAAAAAAAAAGGAAAAGAAGAAAAAAGACTCAGTGGTTCACACCTATAATCCAGCACTTTAGGAGGTCGAAGTGGGAGGATTGCTTGAGCCCTGGACTTCGAGACCATTCTGGGCAACATAGTGAGACCTTGTCTTTACAAAAAAAATTTTTAAAAATTAGGCTGGTGTGACAGTGTGTGCCTGTAGTCCCAGCTACTCAGGAGGCTGAGGCAGGAGGATCACCTGAGCCAAGGAAGTTGAGACTGTGGTGAGCCATGATCATGCTCCTGCACTTCAGCCTGGGTAACAGAGTGAGACTCTGATTCAAAAAATGAAAAAATTTTAAAAAGCAATCTAAAAGTGAGGAACTCTCCTTATAAGTTAGCTTGTGCCCTTCTTGGGACCAATAGGAAGTACCCATTGAGCTACCCAGTCACCCAGGATGCTGCATAGCTTCCTGAAGTTACCATTTGCTCAGAGAGAACCTCCTATCACCAGCAAATTATTTCATCCTTCCAGAAAGAGGGGAGACTTCTTTTTTATGGATTTTTGATATTGGTGGAACTCATAAGAAGAGGGCTTGGTAAAATCACAGTACTTTCTGAGAAGAAAAATTGAAAGTGGATGTGCAAGATAGCACTACACAGTGCCTTGAGAACTCAGCCTGCACAGCACAGGAATGATCCTAAAAACACCAAGCTAAGCAATCACAAGGCACAGCAGGGGAGAGGAGTGGCTAGAGTAATGTTTCATTTTGGAGGTGACCTCCACCTTGCTTTAGAATAAAATGTTGTTCTACAAGGGAAGGAGCCCCTGACCAAAGATCTGACTTCCAGGGAGTTATAGAAATGGGATTAAAATGACATTTAATCAATATAAATGGCACATAAAACATTCTTAATATAACATAATGATTACACTTGTGCATTCTAGAGTCAGAAAGACTGGATTGGAATTCTGCTTCTGTCACTTACTGACTTTAAGACCTTGGGGAAGTGCTTTCACCTCACCAGGTCTCAGTTTTTTCAGTTCTGAAATGGGTATAATAATACCTCTTACTTCATAAGGCTGTCGAGATTAAATGAGGTAATTTACTGTCCTAAAAACATTAAGTACTGGGCCAGGCTTAGTGTCTCAGCCTGTAATCCCAGCACTTTGGAAGGCCAAGGCTAGTGAATTGCTTGAACTCACAGGTTTGAGACCAGCCTGGGCAACTTGGTGAGACCTCATCTCTACAATAAATCAAAACTTAGCTGGGTGTGGTAGCACGCGCCTGTAGTTCCGACTACTTGGAAGGCTGAGGCGGAAGGATCGCCAGAGCCCAACAAGTCAATGCTGGGGTGGCTGTGAACGTGCCTCTGCACTCCATTCTGGGCAACGGAGTGAGACTTCAAATTTAAAAAAAAAAATTAAGTACTATGCCTGGAACATAGTAAGTGTTCAATAAATGTTGGACCACAGCAGAGGTTTCACATGTTTCTCCTCAAAGAACTCACAAAACCCTGCAAGGTGGGTATTATAATCCTTTCACAGAAGATGTAGCAACAGAAACTCAGAGAGGTTAAGTAACTCACCAGTATCACACAGCTAATAAATGATGAAACCAAAAATCCTCAAGTCTCCTGACTCCTAAGATTTAAGGTATTTTCCACTAGAGTATATGTGATAAACGCCCACCAACCATTTAACATTTATTTTTAGAGGATACAGTACCACAGCATTGATACAATAGTATCTTCTTTGCAGTTCCACCTTTTACTATAATAAGTCAAGGAACAGAGGATATTTTGTTTCAGAACCATGGAACTTAGAGGGATTTCATATTTGGAGGATACTTACAGTTTGTAATAACATGTGAAGAAATTAATTCATAAACTCTCTAATCGATAATGTTATTCATATTTGTTGTTTTTCTCTTATAAGTAGGACCCAGTCAAAAGGCAACAGTAACTCCAGATTATAATTTTCTTATTCTGGGCACTAGATGTCACACTAAGTAAAGTTTTAGAAGTTACTCTTCGGAGTAGGGTGTGGCATAGTGTCTAGACCTCAGCTATGAAAAATGACAACTTATCCATAAATATAAAGCTTAACTTTATATTTCTAGTAGAATGCAGTAAAGGTGTACTTTTTCTAACAAAAACTGTCAGAAAAAGAGTTGCTGATCAGAAAATACAGTTGGAATGGCAGCCTGTTTTCGTATCTGTTACACAGGCATATCCCATTTGCATGCACATAAAATGATATTTCCTTCTAGAAACAAAGTAATTTTTCTACATGGAGTTTATGCATTCATGTCTGTGCTGAGATGGTGAAAAACTGTTCTTCCTGCAAAAAAGAACCAGAAATGACCCTAACCTGCAAAGGAGGTGAAAGGGAAGATAATGAACTTGAGTTTCTTGAAACCCTGAAATGGTCTCAGGCAAGGATGAGGAATCATGTTTCTTGCATGGCTCAAGAAAAGAAGATAGAGCAGACAATGCCTCCCAGTCACCTCAGACTCATTTATTCTCTGACCTTGGCTTTCAGAAATCCAGATGAGAATCCTAAGTTGAGATTTGGGTGTACATTATTTTCTTTTGGAAAATATATGCTTTTTTATAGCAGATAATATGGAATCAGATGTAAAACTTAGATGATTCTATCTTCTAAGTTAATTGTGTCACTGAAACTTCAGTATGTTTCTATTGAAATGCTTGGAATTCATTGGAAACTGGAGAGAATTAAGTTTTCATTCTAGCAGTTATAGTACATGTTTGTTTGTTTGTTTATTGAGTTGGAGTCTCACTCTGTCACCCAGACTGGAGTGCAGTGGCCGCTCCCGGCCACCGCAGCCTCAACCTGCTGGGCTCCGGCGATCCTTCTGCCTCAGCCTCCCAAGTAGCCAGAATTACAGGCATGCGCTACCACACCCGGCTGATTTTTGATTTATTGAGATGAGGTCTCGCTGCCCAGGCGGATCTCGAACCCGCAGGCTCAGGCAATCCACTCACCTCAGCCTCCCAAAGGCGCGGGATTACAGGCTGAGCCACCCAGCCCAGCTACATGTTTATTTTTTAAGTTACTCAGTAATGAGTTAGAACTATGTCTAATGACCTGTGCATGAATACAGACACATATTTCTAGATGTAATTAAAGTTATAAATAATGTTCTTAAGTTTCAGGGTTTTCTAGGTAGTGCATAATGACCGATTATTTCCACTGGCTGTGATTAGTTCTATATTTGGTAAATATCAATGCTATGTGTATGTTAAGATTGCACTGATAAATATCACTGATAAACCACTGATAAATAAGGATACAATTGATAAAATACTATTCTTTGGGTGTGGGGTTCTTCCATGTCTTCCTTTCTTATTCAGGAAATGGACAACTGGTCATTTTAATAGTGGTTTCTAAGACTAGGTGGTTCTCTCTACCTCTCACATCCTGCTGTAACTTGGGATTTTTACCCTATATATTAGTATCACCGCTACCTTGTATTTTAACACCCTGAGGTTGCCTGGATCCCTAGAGAAAACTTTTGGTTTTCTCCCTGAGTGCTCAGGGGATGGCAAGTACTGAGATGGTTGCTCCCATGCTGCTTATCCTAAAGAACCCACACAGCCACTTAAGACCCTCAGCAGGCTACTATGCCCTTATTGGGTTTAGTAACTCAGAAAAGCTGTAACTCAACTCAAATAGGGGAAACGTCTCTCCAGAATAAAATGTAGACAAGACCATCAGATGAAAGGTTGGGGTTTTTCCATGTAGGTAGGAAAGTCAGCTTTGAATTCACCAAATCATTATTATATACCCACTGTGCTGGACTCTGGGGAATATGGGGCTCTTCACCTGCCTGACTACTGTTAAAGCTTGCTTAGACCATTACTGCTTAAGACAACAGCCAGAGCTGTTAGGTGGCCTTCCTGGTTTTCCCCACTGACTTGTCTCTTGATCTAGGGTTGTCAGCTCCAGACCCTTTGCTCCATCTCTACAGGAAGCCCTTACATTTTGAAGGAGCACATTGAGGTTCAGTTGATTTCAATTCAGTCAGTATTATTGAGCACTTGCAATGTGCTAGATCTGCAACAAATCAAAAAATGAATGGGGAATGTCTGTCATCAGGAGCTTACAAAATAGTAAAGAGGATAAGACAGGCAGACGATTCAAAGATGGTTTTTGTTTGTTTGTTTGTTTGTTTTGAGTCGGAGTCTCACTCTGTCGCCCAGGTTAGAGTGCAGTGGCACGCTCACAGCCACCACAGTCTCGGCTTGCTGGACTCAGGTGATCCTTCCGCCTCAGCCTTCCGATTAGCCAGAACTACAGGCACGTGCCACCATGCCCGGCCAATCATTTGATTTATCGTAGAGACGAGGTCTCACCAAGTTCAAAGATGGTGTCTTGAGTTTGGAATCCCTGGTTGATAGGTGATGTGAGAAGCAAAACAGACAAATAAAGCACCAGGGGGGTGCTTTACATATACATTGATCTCATTTGCTCCTCACAGTAAGGCAATGGGGAAAATGAGTCACAGGGAGGCTAAGTAACTTCTCCAAGGTCACTCAACCAAGAAGTGACAAAACTGGGTTTATGCTAGAATCCACAGCTAAGGGAGGAGGGATTCCTTGGCTCATAATCACTTTCTTTGCATCAAGAGGTATGTCTACCATCTAAAACAGCTTTGTAAGATTAGCTAGAAGATTTGCAAAACATGAATTTCTAATGCATTCATGAACCCTAATTTTTTTTCCCAACAGGTCATGGATTGACAGCCGTCAAGGAAAAAGCAGGGGCCACCCTACGGATTCACAGTGCAAACCCTGGACCTTCTGAAGGGGCACAAACAGATACTGAAGACGGAGCCCCTGAAAGTGGGTGATGTGTTTCCTTTGGGTGTTCTTGGACTTGGTTTTATTAAGCCATGTGCACAATCAGAAGCTTTCCAAGTTCACATAAGCAAAATGAACTCTCAAAGGATTTTTCTTTTTTTCTTTTTAGTAACAGATGCAGCCACAGATCCAAGCCCCGCAGAAAGCCCCCCCATTTCTCCTCCATCAGCTCCTCGGGGCATGCTGTCTGCCATCACCAATGCAGTTCAGAACACCGTGAGTATTGAGTATCCCCTGCTTCCTCTTTTTTCCTGGTGCTTTCCACAGCCTTCTTTTGATATTTCTATTTACCAGTGACCTAGATACATCAGAGAAAAGATGGCCTTACTCATAACTTTGGCTTACAGGTTGGTTTTTTTCTAATGCTTTCTACTACAGAGCAGGCATAACCTTGAATCTCAAATAATAAGAGCAAAATGAAATATATTTTATGTTGAAAAGAAAGAAGCTGTTTAGAAGAAACATTTTTCAGTCTGATTTAACAGTGTCCTTTCCAACTGCAGCAAGGACAGCCTTCGGCTGGGGGGAGAGAGCTCTTTGTCAGAGTGAGAACAGCTGTTTTTTTCTAGAAGGCCTCTTTCACTTCACCATAAACTTGAAAAATCATAAAACCATTTAAATAAAAAAGTACCAGCAACAAGTCAAGAATCACAGTCCGGATTGTTTCTGAGGTGTTTCCAAAGATCATTCTTCTCCTATCCCTAGCTCCTGGTTCTATTCACTGCCTTCCTCACATCACCCTAAATTTATCCCCTTAAGCCTCTTAAAAGAAGCTTGATATTAGCAATAAAACACTGATGAATAATGAAAAAAGGGGAAGGCACCTCAACTGAAATGAGGCAGCTCACTGGCCCTCAGGATTAGAAAGAAAATGTTTATTTTCTACTATATAGAACCAACTAACTCATTTTTCTAAAAATATGACTCATGTCCCATTCATTCATTTTTTTTAAAACCACAAACATTTCCCTCTGTAGTGTCAGACCCCCAAAGACCCCAAAAGGGAAGTCATTTTGTCTGAGAGACCAAATAAATAACCCAGAGACAATAGATAAGGCTTGGAATTTATTCAGAAACTTATAGGGAAAGTGGTCCAGAAGCAGCCAGCTGAACTGGAAGAAACCGCCCCCAATTATAAAAGACTCACAGGTTATATAGCATCTTACACAGGGTGGACAGGGTCAAGCATGGAGAGGGTGGGGTTTCCAGTGGGCAGGCACAGTGTGAGGACACACTTAGACATCACATGTACACAGAATGGCTGCACTCTCTCTCTAGGGATTGGGGTTTTTGGTATTATAATGAGCTAAAGGTGAGCTAAAGGCAACCAAAGGTAATGGGCATTGATCCAGGCTTATCCAGTCTGGTCTGAACCAGTTCAGGGACCCGACTGCCTCAATTCACTATGCATAGCTGCAAGGTGTGGTCAACAGGCACAGAGAATCTCAAATAAGAAGGGCAAAATTATGAGACCCATGGCCTCAGCATGACCTACGTGCACCAGGCATGGTGCCTGAGGGGCCAGGGACATCCAGGTTTGCCGCTACTAGGATCCCTTCCCAGTCTCCCGCCCCCTGCTTAGGGCCATGTCCAGGGTGTACTCATGTTGTCACTGAGTGTGTGTCACCCTGCACCTTCACTGTGTATCAGGAGCTGTGCTAGATCCAGAACATAATAAAACAAGAGGACACAATATCCTGGAAGACAGAGGTAGCTCAACAGAAGAGCACAGTATAATGTGGAAAGGAAGAAGGTCTGTGGTCAGACTTATGAGAGCATTTTACCCAGGCTTTGGGGTCAGGCATGCCAGAAATATAGAAAATGACAGCTATTTTTTATTTTAATGTTAGAGATGAGGAGTTTTACATGTGAGGACTTGCTACCTAAGTACATTTTGTGCAGGTGAGGTATGGGCTTCTCTTCCCCTGTGAGCAGACTTGGTACTCAATGAGTGATTGTGTGTCCCTTATCTCCCCTCCCTCACTCTCTCCCCTTCCCCCAGCAATGCCAAGTGTCTGTTGTTCCCACCTTTGTGCTCACATGCCCAATGTTTAGGGCCCACTTATGAGTGAGAACATGCAGTATTCAGTTTTTTGTTTCTGTGATAGTTCACTTAGAATGATGCTCTATACCTTTATAACAAAAGCTACAAAACATTGCTCAAAGAAATCAAAGATGATACAAACAAATGGAAAAATATTCCACACTCATGAATTGGGAGAATCAACATTGCAAGGATGTCCATTCTACCCAAGGTAATCTACAGAATTAATGGAATACCCATTAAATTACTAGCATCATTCTTCTCAGACCTGGAAACAACAATGCAGAAATTCATGTGGAATCATAAATGACCACAAATAGTCAAAACAATCCTCAGTAAAATAAACAAAGTGGGAGTACCACACTTCCAGACTTTAAACTTTATTATAAGGCTACAATAATCAAAACAGCCTGATATTGGTATAAGGACAGGCATATAGAACAATGGAACAGGATAGAAATTCCAGAAACTAAACCTCAATTCCTCAACCAACTCATTTTTGACAAAGCCTCCACTAACAACCACCAGGGAGAGGAGAACTTATTCAGTGAATGGTGCTGGAAAAACTGACCACATGCAGAAGAATGAAACAGGACCTCTACCTATCACCATACACAAAAATCAACTCTAAATGGATCAAAGACCTAAACATAAAACTTCAAACTATAAGAACCTTAGCAAATGCAGGAAACACTCATGGAAATTGGAATTGGCAACCAATTCCTGATCAAAACCCCAAGTGCCCTTGCCATAAGAGATAAGACAGATAAGTGGGACCTCATCAAACTGAAAAACTTCTGCAAAGCAAAAGAAACCATCAAGAGAGTGGGGAGACAGCCCACAGAATGGGAAAAAATATTTGCCAACTATATCTCTGACAAAGGTCTAACAGCTAGGATCTACAAGGAACTCAAACATCCCAAAAAGAAAAAAAAACCAAAATGCCCTATTAAAAAATGGGCAAAAGATATGAATAGACACTTCTTAAAAGAAGACATACTAGTAGCCAACAGATACATGAAAAAATACTCAGCCTCACTAATCATCAAAGAAATGCAAATTAAAACTACATTGAAATACTACCTAACTCTAGTCAGGATGGCCTTCATCAATCATTCAAAAAACTGATGCTGGAGAGAATGCAGCAAAAAGGGAACACTTCTACACTGTTGGTGGGAGTGTAAACTAGTATAGTCTGTGTGGAAAACCATGTGACAATTCCTAAAAGATCTAAAAATCGACCTCCCATACAACCCAGCAATCTCCCTTCTGGAAATATACCTGAAAGAACTCAAATCATTCTATGAAAAAGATACTTGCACATACATGTTTATTGAAGCGCTATTCATAATAGCAAAAACATGAAACCAACCATGCAGCCCATCGAAAGTAGACTGAATTTTAAAATGTGGTACGTATACATGATGAAATATTATGCAGCCATAAAGAAGGGTAAAATTATGAACTTCACAGTAACTTGGATGGATTTAGAGTCTATAATACTCAGTGATGTATCACAGAAACAAAGAACTGAGTATCACATGTTCTCACTCATAAGCAGACCCTGAACGATTATCTTAATACTATAAGTAAGGGATTGACAGTAGTGAGAAACTGCCAGGGAAGGGATGGGGGGGTGGCACACTTCGTCAATAAGGGCACTTGATCTCAAACTAGGTGATGTGGGGACCAAAGTGAGGCCCAAACTTTACCTGTACAATGACTGTTTGTATGCCTAACCCTGAATTGTACCCCACATCTTTAAAAATTAGGCCGGGCTCGGTGGCTCAGCCTGTAATCCCAGTACTTTGGTAGTCCTAGGCAAGTGATTTTCCTGAACCCACAGGTTCAAGACTGGGCAACTTGGCGAGACTTCGACTCTACAATAAATAAAATATTAGCCAGGTGTGATGGCGCATGCCTGTAGTTCCAGCTACTTGAAAGACTGAGGCAGAAGGATCGCCTGAGCTCAGCGGGTCAACACTGGAGTGACCATGAGTGTACCATCACACTCCAGTCTGGGCGACAGAATGAGACTCCAACTAAAAAAAATTAAAAAATTAAATTTAAATTAAAAAAAAGAATGATGGTCTATAGCTGCATGCATGTTGCTGCAAAGGACAGGATTTTGCTCTTCTTTATGGCTGCCCAGTATCCCATCTTATATATGTACCCTTTTTTTAAAAATCCAGTTCACTTTTAATGTTCATCTGGGTTGGTTCCATGTTTTTGTATTGTGAATAGTGCTGCAGTAAACATACGTGTACAGGCGTCCTTTTGGAAGAGCAATTTATGTTCCTCTGAGTATATTCCCAGAATTGGAATTGCTGGATTATATGGTAGCTCAAGATTTAGTTCCTTGAGAAAACACCACACTGCTTTCCACAAAGGTTGAACTAGCTTACTTTCCCATCAACAGTGTGGAAGCAACCCTTTTCTCCGCAACCTTACCAACACCTGTTGTCTTTCGACTTTTTAATGGTAGCCATCCTGACCAGAGTGAGGTGGTATCTCATTGTCATTGTGATCTGAGAAAATGACTGCTTTCCTCCTTGCTTTCCAAGGATCTCTAGACTGGATAGGAAGGAGGAGGAGCAGCAAATATGTTTTAGGAGTCAAATAGCAATACAAGTCAAACACCCCATGGGGGAGTATGTAGGATTAGGATGGAGGGAGCCCTTTCAGTATATGAGCTATAAAACACAAATTCATGGCCTCTCTGAGCTACAGTACAGAACACTCTGAGTTTGTCTTCAACATCCTCACATTCCTTTCTGTGTTCTCTCCAACCTTCTTAGCCCCCTTTCCCCAAGTTCGAGACTACATACGCACCCCCAGGCCTGTGCTTACTCAAAGTCTCCCATGTCCTTCCTTCTCCCATCTTATTCCCTACTAAAGCAGTTCCTCAAAGTATGGTAGCAGGCAATAAATCGAATTACATAGAAGTATGATTGCTGATATTCCATCATCTTCCCAAAGTATGTGCATTTTAAAGTCTTACTTATGCCGGGCTCGGTAGCTCAGCCTGTAATCCCGCGCCTTTGGGAGGCTGAGGTGAGTGGATTGCGTGAGCCCATGGGTTCGAGACCCACCTGGGCAGCGAGACCTCATCTCTACAATAAATCAAAAAATCAGCCGGGGGTGGTAGCGCATGCCTGTAATTCCAGTTACTCGGAAGGCTGAGGCAGAAGGATTGCGGGAGCCCAGCAGGTCGAGGCTGCGGTGGCCGGGAGCGGCCACTGCACTCCAGTCTGGGCGACAGAGTGAGACTCCAACTCAAAAAAAAAAAAAAAGTCTTACTTATAATGTGATTATTGATTGGTTCTCATATCTGAAAACAAAGTCTCAATTCCCAAGGTGGAAGTGACTAATAAAGTACATCAACTCAGTGAAATTGAATATTGCTATTTAGATGATAATTATGAAGATTGGAAAGCACATGTAGATAATACATGTATTAATAAAATACAATGTATGGTATTTTTATGTACAGTAGGTAAAAACACAGATGTGTGTACATGCACACTAAAATTACAGTTATACAGTTGGGGTGTTTGTATGGAAGAGTTTGTGAAGAAATACACTCAGTTCTATTCACTTGAATTGTCTGTGTAAGTCTTGATGCTTGGGGTTTTTTAAAAAATAAAAACAATGACTGACAAAGGGATTTGCACGGGGATAACTATAGAGAATTGTTTCTAAAGCCACATGGAAATCACCCTGTCTTATTTTATGAATATACTAATTAGAGGTGGTTATTACTAGTTTCTGAAAGTATGCAAGTGCCAGCTGAAATAGCCTGAGGGTCTTACACTTCAGGGCCCTAAATTAAAGCATTCCCTAAATTAGCAAGAGTATTTGACATTTTAATAGACTGCTCTAAATAATTCTGTTACTTGGGTTAAACTTTTTTTTAGCCAAAAACAGCAATTGGGTCACCTGTTAATTTCAGGTCTTAGATACATATCTATTCATACAGAAAGTCAGTAAATTAATCCCTTTGTGGGATTAATTTTACTTAAGGTGTTTTGGTTTTTTTTCGAAGCTTCGTTTTGAAGTAACGTTGTATGTCCTACAAATTAGATCATCTGTGCATTTCCAAGGAAAAGAAAATAGGATTAAATGAATGATAAATCTTTTGGTGGGAAAAAATTATGGGTTTATATCTATTTTAATGTTTGAAGATAGTGCCAGTTACCTGGGAGTTGCTGACTGCTGCAAAACAGCAAAACCTAAACATCTAATCTCATGCAATTATCTCATCTGCAGGGTAAAAGCGTCTTAACTGGAGGTCTTGATGCTTTGGAATTCATCGGCAAGAAAACTATGAATGTCCTTGCAGAAAGTGACCCAGGCTTTAAGCGGACCAAGACGCTCATGGAGAGAACTGTCTCTTTGTCTCAGGTTGGATAATATACTTTTACAATTTTTTTTTCAGTCAGTAAAGTAAATAAATTTTTATTTATGTTTTTGACTAGGTAATTGAAAGCATATAATTCAAATTCAAATTGGCACCAAAGAGTAAAGAGTGGAATTTTAGTTTTTAATACATCTCTTTCCCCAGCTACTTAATTCTTCATAGGAGACGACCACTGTTAGCAGTTTCTTATGGATTCTATAGCAATATCACTTAAATATAGATGCAGGTAAACATATACATATAGATATAGCAATACATATGTAGCCATATGAGGAGGGACCCCCCAAAAAAGAATTTATAAAAGTTGTGTATTTATTCTTACATGTTTAAACTTGTCACCTTCAAAGGACTCTCCATTTGATGCAACAGACCTATCAAGATGCTTTTCCACTCCTCAAAACAGTTTTTGAACTGGTCCATTTGGATGCCTTTTAGTGCTTCTGCCGTTTTTTGTTTCACCTCTTCCACATCCACAAAACATTTCCCTTTAAGGACTTTTTTCATCCTGGAAAAAAAAAAAAAAAGTCACCCGGGGGATGGGTGAATAGGGAGGGTGGGGCGTGGGAGGGTCATGCCATTTTTGATCCAAAACTACTGAACACTGAGCCATGGTGTGGGCAGGTGCATTGTCATGGTAGAAGAGTCAGTCATCTGTTTGCCATAACTCAGGACATTTCTTCCACAAATCGTGACACAACCGTCTCAAGACTTCCAGGTAAAAACTTTGGTTGACTATTTGATTGGAGGAATGAATTCTGAGTGTACTACAAGAGGCTTACTCTCCAAAAGATAATTCTGGTTTTTTTGAGGGGAGTCTCCTTCATATATACACACTTAGATATCTATGCATATCTATGTATGCATATATACATGCACATATATACACATATAGTTTTCCAACCAAATGGCAGCATAGTGATGAATGGCTGGTTCTCGGTATCAGTTGAAGGTAGAGTCAGATCTTCTGATGGAGGGAATGTATCCATAACAGGAGTCATCGTCAAGGATGGCTCCTAGGTCCTCAAGATGCTGCAAAGGTCTTTCCAGCAAATGCAAGGATGGAGCTGCCACCAACTGAATTAGGGACATCTGTTACATTTTTCCTTTACACACTAAAGAAATACATAACTCAGAAAACCATCTATATGCCTCTATGCATTACCTAAATGCCTCACATATGCTATCCCAGTGGTACAGGAATCTCTTTGAATAACACAGGGACAGGGTGGTTCTCAAATTCCACCAGTGTAAGTCACCACAGCTTCCCACTGTCAGGAATTCTGGGAGGCTAGAATCACTCGTTTTAGTTGAAACCCACCACCTTTTGTTTTCCAGAGGAAAAATCAAACCAGCATCCATTGCCAAGCTAACTATGCTTGATGCTGCTCTAACTTCATTCCCCAGTTTTGAGTGAATCCTAATCATTCCAGAGTGGACATTTTCCTTTTTCCTTCCATTTCATTCCTGCTCCTCTCTATCCCCAAGTACAGATTTAGTAATGGGGTAGAGAAAGGAAGCCATTTCAGTGTCACTTTGTTGTTTTATTTACCACCACCAAGCCCCAAGATCAGTGGGGGTAGTTGGGTTATATTGCAAGTGTTAAAAATGCCCAGTTTTCATTGGGTTGTTTGGATGGCTTTAAAACTCAGAAAGTCTGTACTCATTTAGTCTTAAAGATACGAGAGAGAATTCTCTCTGTGGCCCAGTGGGTTGTTGTCCAACAACCTCAAGAACCCAGAAGGAGAATGAACTTGATCGTTTTATCAGCACTCAGTAAAACCAAGATCTATTCTTAATGTTCTTCCTCTTGTGACCTTGTAGCAGTGGCCAGTATATTTACAGTGCTTTCCACAAAAATTAAAGACCCCTATAAACTTAATGCCCCAGTAAACTTAATGAGGAATCAAATAAGGGATGCTTAGAATCAAAGAAAGCATGTGCAGAAAGTTGGGAGTGACTGATGGACTTGTATTTATCTTACTGTCTTTCTATTTAATCATCAAAAAAATAACTAGAGAAAAATTATTATTGTGAAGAGGAACTTATTTTCCAGTCATACTCCTGGAGTCCAACCTAAGAATCTATGAGCTAACATTCTTAGTTGTATTAAGTTTCTGATGACAAATACATTGAGTTTATATTTATTATTTTTTTACTGAAGGTATTTGGTAACCACACACGCAAAAAAAATTTTTTTAATAATTCAGATAAAAATCAGACCAGCTTATTTCTGCTTTGAAGTCTGCCTAGGTCCAGAAGTTGCGATTAATCCTGTCACAAGAGATTAAACTTTCTCAGTATACATAAAACTTGCTCATTATAGAAAATGGGGGCATTTTAGAAAATAAGCAAGTTAATCACACACATGGGAAACACCAGTGGAAAACACTATTAAGCATTTGGTGTCTTCTTGCCAGTCTTATTCCAGTCATAGAATTGTTACTTTGTTTTGCCTTGTACCTAGTGAACATGTAAAATTCAAAGCAGAATGCTATGTAAATGTTATCAATCGCATCAATCAAAATATCATTTAAAAAAATAAAAATAAAAAAATCATCTTTAGAAAGTCCAAAGTGACTCAAATCTACCCTTCTCCAGTATAAAGTCAGTCCTCCCAATGTTCCCTGTGTCTTAGGCAGGAAACGGGGCTTTTAAGCAAACGGCCAGTATACGAACATTGTGTATGTCTGCAGATGCTAAGGGAAGCCAAGGAGAAGGAGAAGCAGAGACTGGCACAGCAGCTCTCAGTGGAGAGGACTGCGCACTACGGCATGCTGTTTGATGAGTATCAAGGCCTGTCCCACCTGGAAGCCCTAGAAATTCTATCCAATGAAAGTGAAAGCAAGGTATGTCTGCGCAGTTCGTTTGAAACAGCATGTTCGGTCACGTGTCTTCTTAAGCGTGAAAGAAACTGGAAAATCTACCATTTATAATGAAAACATTTCATTTTTAACTGGTTCTGCCAAGGTCATAAATACTGTACAGCCAACAGAGCCTCAAGCTCCAAGTAATCTCCTCTCTGTCCTGTGCCAAGCCCTCACCCCAACCCAAACCAAGATGGCCAGCACAGTGAGTCACCACTACCTTGTGTAAAAGGCTGCACAAAATCATGGCTGTTGGACTCTTGACCCTCTGCCTCCCTTTGGAGATGTCATACCCAGATCAGAGATGTCCTAACAGCCCACCATCTTCATTCCTACCCAATGACAACAAAGTTCTTGAGGGTTCTAATCTTTTTTGTTTTGTGGGTTATAGAGTTATTTATTTGGCCATCTTGTTAGAATGCCTGGGCCACAAAGAGCAGAATTATCCTACTGAGGGTTAGAGTTTGTTTGGGATGCTTAAGTGTAGAAACCTGGGAAGCTCAACCACTACTCAATGGCCCTGCAAGTTCACACACCACTCCCCTCACTGTGGTACCAAGAAAACAAAAGATGAATAGCAGAGGTCAACAGGATTTGGTGACATTTTTTCTTAAAGGTTTTACAGTGGTGTATGTGTGTGTGTGTCTTTAGCAAACACAACGCAAAAAATTCACTGAAGCTGAAGGCAGTCTCTCACAACAATGCTAGCTGGTACACTGATACCGATGGGTTCCTAAGACACTTACCTACTTGTGGTACAAGGGAAATCTGTACTACAAGAGGCCAACCCTCTAAAAAATAATTCTGGTTTTTGTGGGTGGGTCCCCCTGCATAAAACCTACCTCGGCCAGGTACGGTGGCTCACACCTGTAATTCCAGCACTTTGAGAGGCTGACGTGGGAAGATCACTTGAATCCAGGAGTCTGAATCCATCCTGGGCAACCTAGCGAGACCTTGCCTCTATATGGCATTTATATAGTAGCTATTCTCAATACTATAAAACTCTTAACTCATCTAACTGTATATATGGTTATTTTGTGTGGATGTCAGGCTGACTATACTCTGGGTGTTTCTCCATTGAAGGCCATTGGACAGTACCTTCTGGACCTCCTGGGAGGGAGGGGTGATGGGCCATTCTGGTGACATTCACTGAGGAGAGGCAGGTCTTCAGATAGGAATCTGAACGTGGAAGTGAGCCTTGGAATGGAGAAGTCATTTTGACTGTCTCCAGGCCTTGTCCTCTTATGTTTAGACTTTGAGGAGCCCGAGCCCGTCTTGAAGCCTGATCAGGGGAAGACAACCTCTGCCCCATAACAGACAACCAAGAACCAAAAGGATGGAGAACCCCTCCCTGCCCAGATCCTCGAGTTACATGTTATTCTCTGTGTATATTTCCTTTCTTGCTATGCATGTGCCTTCAGTGAAAGTCTTGTGGTTGAAACTGTTCAAGGTTAATTTTTTTAAAAAAAGGCAAAATTGGGATTCTTCTACAGATACAAAATGAACCCATGTTAAAGAGTTTATTTAGCTCATTAATTAAAAGAGGGAACCAGGCAGATGTTATAACTGACTCAAAGAAAAAACCACAGAAGCACCCATTTTTATGAGCAAAGGAATCTTGAAATATGAATGTGCCAAGGGACACAAACCTGGTTTTTTACACAGCAGGAGAGGTTGTCCCCCCACTGCACAGAATCCTGTCAGGTCTATAGACGAGAATGATTTTGCATTGTTAGCAGCATCGACAGAGTCATAAAATTGCTCCCAGAGATTCAGACTCTGATAGTTCAATGAGGTGTGCTCTAGAAAATGCAGTTCTCCACGGAAACACACATTCTTCCTTACAAAAGGAAGAACACTCCAGGATCTGGAGTCAGGCATGATATATTAAACACCACTCAGTAACTAAGATTTTGGACCCCTCTTACCTCAATCTCCTTATCTATGAAATGGGAATAATAATAAGAGGGGAGATCCCTAAAAGCCAGAATTTATTTATAAAACATTGTGTGCTTATTCTTATGTGTTTAAAGTTTAGTTGCCTTCAAAGTACTCTCTGTCTGATGCAATATTCCTACCTATTAATAGATGCTTTTTCCACTGCTCAAAATGGTTTTTGAACCAGTCAATTTGGATGCCTTTTAGTGGTTCTGCAGTTTTTTGTTTCACCTCTTTCATATTGGCAAAACATTTCCCTTCAAAGACTTTTTTCATCCAGGGAAAACAAAAAATGTCACTTGGGGCAAGGTCAGGTGAATAGAGAGGGTAGGGCATAGGGGTCATGCTGTTTTTGGTCAAAAGCTGCTGAACGCTCAGCACAGTATGGGCAGGTTATTTGTATAAATTGTAACTCACCCATCATGAAGTGGGCAAATGTGTTGAAAAAACTCCCCCCCCAAATTCACTGAAACCAAGCACAGTCTCTCACAACAATGCTAGTTGGTACACTGATGCCGATGGGTCCCTAGAACCTTTACCTAGCAGGGGAAGCCTGTGCTACAAGGGGCCTGCCCTACAAAAAATAATTCTTTTTGGGGGGGGGGTCTCCCCTTGTAAAACCTACCTCACCTGGGCGCATTGGCTCACACCTGTAATCTTAGCACTTTGTGAGACCAATGTGGGAGGATTGCTGGAGCCCAGGAGTTTGAGACCAACTGGGGCAACGTAGTGAGACCTTATTTCTATAAAAAAAACATTGAGGTTGGGCATGGTGGCTCAAGCCTATAATGTCAGCACTTTGGGAGGCTGAGGTGAGAGGATTGCCTGAGCTCAGGGGTTTGAGACCAGCCTGGACAACTTGGTGAGACCTCATCTCTACAATAAATGAAAAAATTAGCCAGGTGTGGTAGTATGCACCTGTAGTTCCAGCTACTTTGGAAGGCTGAGGCAGAAGGATCACCTGAGCTCAGCAGGTCAAGGCTGCGGTGGCTGTGAGCGTGCCACTGCACTCCAGCCTGGGCAACAGAGTGAGACTCTGACTCAAAAAAAAAAAAAAAAAAAAAAAGCATTGAAAAACTACCTGGACATGTTGGCATGCACCTATATTCCCAAGTACCCAGGGGCTGAGGCAGAAGCATCCCAGAAAGTCAAGGCTGCAATGAGCTGTGATCCATGCCACTGCACTCCAGCCTGGGCGATAGAGAAAGACCCCAACTCAAAAAAATAAATAAATAAAAATAAAAACCAATTTCATAGGATTATTAACATAGTTAAGTGAGATAATCCATGTGAAGCTAGTAGAAGCATGTGTAATACCTTATGAGCACTCCGTAATATATATACATAAAATGTTGATGATGTTTAATTTTTATAATATGCTTTCTTATGTTGTATATATTATTATTATTTAAAATATTTTAATATTTAATGACCACCCTATAAAAACATCACAAGGTATCATCGTTAGAGACAGAATCTATTCCGTCTGGTTCCGTCATGGGTCTCAGCTGTGAAACAGCCCCAGCCTTTGGAAAAGAGCCCAGAGCACTTCCATTGCTGACAAGGAGGTTTGGTCCTTGGAGGGGTGTATTTCCCTCTGTTTGCAAACGGCTTCCGCCTGCTCTGTTTTCTTTCCCCAGCCTGGAGAGTTTTGTGGTATTTCACAGTAAGGAATGCAGAAATTTTTCTTCACTTAGTACTAATAGTTACTGAGTGCTGTAATAAGCAGTCCTAAAAATGTGTGTTTCGAAAACAATAGAGGCTGTTGTTCATGGCTGTAAGAGTCCAAGCCAGGGGTGCCAGGTTTGGGGGAGTCAGGAGGCAGGCTGTGTCCACACTGTGCCTCCGCTAGGCCTATCCCAAGGTACAAGCCTCCAGCCACAATACAAATGCAGGCCTAGCTGGGGTTGCCAGATTTAGCAAGTCAAATACAGGATTACTAGTTCAATGTAGATTTTAGATAAATGATGAATACTTTGTTTAGTATAAATATGCCCCATGCCATATTTGGGACACACATTTATGCTAAGAAAATATTCACTGTTTATCTGAAATTCAAGTTTAGCTAGGCATCCTATATTTTATTTGGCAGGCCTACACATACCAAATATTTAAAAGCTAAAGAAGCTGGGCTCGGTGGCTTAGCCTGTAATCCCACGCCTTTGGGAGGCTGAGGTGAGTGGATTGCCTGAGCCCACGAGTTCGAGACCCGCCTGGGCAGTGAGACCCCATCTCTACAATAAATCAAAAAATCAGCCGGGCATGGTAGCACATGCCTGTAATTCCAGCTACTTGGAAGGCTGAGGCGGAAGGATCGCTGGAGCCCAGCAGGTCGAGGCTGCGGTGGGAGAGGCCACTGCACTCCAGTCTGGGTGACAGAGTGAGACCCCAACTCAAAAAAAAAAAAAGCTAAAGAACTTTTGAAACAAGCCATTAAGGAAACTATATTCCATACTCCTATGTTGACAAGCATACTTTCATAATAACCTGGGAGGCCAGACTTCCATTTAGAATTCCCAGAGTCCTCAAATTTCCACATACCCCATCAGCCTGCCCCCTCCTATCTCCAGCTCTGCCTGTAGCCTCAGGGAGCCTTTTGTGCACAGGTGAGGCTGCCCAGTTCAAGTTCCATGCACACGCCTGCTGACAGCCACCTCTTGGCCATCCCATGGGTCTAGAGGCACACAGGATCCCACCATGAGGAGCATAGCTTGGGGAAGAGGTCCATGCTGGCTGTGAAAAGGGTCCTTCAGTAGCCTGGAGAGTGTTCTAGAAGGGGGAGTGCAGGCTCTGTGGGCACATTCCTTGGGCCCTGTAGACTCCCCTATGTCCAAGTCTAAAGGCAATATTGGATTCTGCCATCCTCTGGGGCCTTATTATCTTCCGAATTGTATCAGTTTGAAAAGACAGCATGCAGAGGGGACATTCCCATTTTTAAAAAAAAAGCCTTGGCCCAGGACTAATGTACATCACCTCTACAGACATTCCTTTGGCTAAAACTCAGACACCATACTGGAAATATAAGGAATTGTTATCCTTACTATTTTACTAGATTTATTCTAGAATGGCAATGTAGTGTCAATACATGTTAAAGAAAAACATCATTTTTGTTGTCATTATACTCATAGTTAGAAATAGTAACACAAATCTTTAAGATGGGATCACACACCACCTTTCAAGGAAAAGGTTTTTGAGGCAGACTGTGCGTGTCCTGGGTAACACTTAGCACAATGCCAAGCATGTAATCAGCATTCAACTCATAATTATGGAGGCAGACATGGTTATGTATTAATTATTGAGCTGAACTAAAGTTTCGGTGCCCATGGCCTTGGTATCTTGAAACGAACCAGGAGGAAGCATAAGAGATGCTGTAGGAGAAAGATGCTGATGAAAGAGACTTTGACTGAAGAGAACCCTTCCCAGAGGATGCCCCAAACATAAAAACCCAGAGTGTTCCCTCCAGGAGACTAGCCATCCATCCACCAAAACACATGGGTAAACCAGAATGCTCCACATCTGCATACATTTTCACTAAGCATTGTATTCAAACCCATTTATTCTGTAATTACCTTTAGAAAACTGCTATTTAAGAAAATGTAGGCCAGGCACAGTGGCTCAAGACTGTTAATCCCAGCACTTTAGGAGGCCGAGGCGAGAGAATTGCCTGAGCCCATGGGCTCAAGACCAGCCAGGACAACTTGATGAAACCTCATTTCTACAATAAACCAAAAAATTATCTGGGCATGGTGGTGCATGCCTGTAGTTCTGGCTACTTGGAAGGCTGAGGTGAAAGGACCGCATGAGCCCAGCAGGTCGACTCTGGGGTAGTGGTGAGTGTGCCACTGCACTCCAGCCTGGGTGATGGAATGAGACTCCAACTCAAAAAAAAAAAGAAAAAATAGCTGAATGATAGGAAGATTATGGACCCACATCTGGGACCCTGCTACTTAGACATGAGTGTGTGAGCTGAGATGAAGACCCTGAGAAGGTCAGGATAGAAAGGGGTAGCTGGCAGCCATTATGCAGGATGTACTTGCCTCCACCCCACCGAACTCAAAGTAATGGGTTTTGTTGATGACTTCCTGCTCAGCTTCCTCCAGAAGCTTCTGCGTAATGGTGATGTGCCTTAACACATTTTAGGCAAATGGTACCCTGGCATCCCAATGCCCTCTCCGGCTCTCTCACATATCCCGATGTGCTCATCTACTGCCATAATAAATATTAAAACATATTCCAGGCTGGGCACAGTGGCTCACGCCTGTAATCCCAGTGCTCTGAGAGGACAAGGCAAGAGGATTACCTGAGCCCAGGGGTTCAAGATCAGCCTGGGCAACTTAGCGAGACCTTGTCTTTACAATAAATCAAAAGATCAGCAGGGTGTGGTGGCACACGCCTGTGGTTCCAGCTACTAGGAAGGCTGAGGTGGGAGGATCACCTGAGTCCAGGAGGTGAATGTTGCAGTAGCTGTGATGGTGCCACTGCACTCCAGCCTGGGTGACAGAGTGAGACCCAGACTCAAAAAAACAAAAACAAACACAAAAACATTCCAAAGAACACTACCTTTGCTGGCTCTCCCTCCAGAGCAAGTGTTTGACCTGCAGAATGAAAAAATGAAAACCTTACTCCTTTGCAGTCATATGTCACTTTTTATGTGATGCTCTATGCCCTTTGACCATTTAAAAAATTCAAATTAGGCTGGGTGCATTGGCTCATACCAGTAATCCCCAGCACTCTGGGAAGCCGAGTCCGAGAGGATTGCTTGAGCCCAAGAGTTCCAGACCAGCCTGGCCACATAGTGAGACCTCATCTCTACAAAAAAAAAAGAATTAGCTGGACATGGTGACACATGCCTATAGTCCCAGCTACTCAGGAGGCTGAGACAAGAATCGCCTGAGCCCAGGAAGCCAAGGCTGCGGTGAGCTGAAATCATGCCACTGCACTCCAGCCTGGGTGACAGAGCAAGAACTCTGTCTCCAAAAGATAAAATATTTAAATTAATCTTCAAAGGATGTCTGGCCATCTGTGCAAATAATGTTTAAGTATGTACAGAGGACAGTTTAAAAAGATGCGTTCTGGAGACAGTGAACAGGAACAACACCAGTTCAAGCATCACCTCCTCTATGAAGTCCTCCCTGCACTCCCTCTCACTTCCCCAAGGGAGAGCTACAGCTCCCTCCCCGGCATCCTCAGTGTATCCTCCGCTCAAGTGTCATGGCCATTCTTGGCTGACATGGACCTCCCTCTCCTAAACTGCAAGATCTCGGAGAAGAAATGTGTACCTTGTGCATTTTTGTAATCCCAGCACAATCAGCAACATCTAGCAAGTGTATATGTGGATATACAGAGTGCATTTACTTATATGTTTACATGTGAATGCATAAATATGTATAATTTTTGAGCATCACTGTACGTATTTTAAATACATTGTTTCATTTGACTTTCAAAACAACCGTATAGATGCCATTAGTCCTCAATTTACAGATAAGGAAGTTGAGGCATAGAAAATTGATTAAATTACCCAAGGTCACACTAGTAAGCAAGGAGCTGATCTCTGACCCCAGGGTTGATGCCAAAGTGTGTTTTTAGTTATTATGATAGAAGAACTACCACTACCATTTGTTTAGCATCTACTGTGTACACTTGTGCCATGTTCTTTATTTATCTCATTTACTCCACAAAGGATCTCACTTCGGTAATGAGAAAATGGAGGGTCAGGGAGCTTATGTAACTTGCCCCAAGTCGCACGGTTAATATGCAGTAAGCCAGCATCCAACCCAGCATTACCTCCCACACCATGAAGTACTCAGTCCTGGGAAAACTGTGCACAGCTGTATGTAAATGTTATTAATGAGAGGAAAAGATGACAGTTTTGCTGACCTATTTCTTTTTTTTCAGGTTCAGTCATTTTTAGCATCACTTGAAGAAGAGAAGCTGGAACTCTTAAAACATGACCTAATTTCCATTAAAGACATCTTTGCAGCCAAAGAATTAGAGAATGAAGAGAACCAAGGAGAACAAGGTATGGAAAAGTAAGCTAAATAGCAAGACAAACTGTTGGCATAATCCGTATGAAGCTGCAGTTCATAAACACAGCCCTTTGAACAGGGTGGACTTATTTATTTCCAGAGCTCCCCCCTTCATGCTTCCAAACTACTCAGTGCATCTGCTGTTGTTATAGGAGCTGGTCACATTGATTTACAATCCTCTCTGGCTGGGCAGGAACTCCCATTACATCTCTGGTGTTCAACCCAGTGCACATCGTAGGCACACAATAAATGCACATGGTCAAATGAACAAAGAGCCTGATGGGCTAAATAGAGCCCTGATGACTAGAGTCTATGCTCTCTCTTCTCATTTTTATCTGCATTTGAGAATTGTTTATTGTGATTAACATTGATGGTGGGCAAGTCTTTCAATATGTTTCTTTGCAGATGATTTTTATTCCTTTGAACACATATGTGGAGATGTTAGGGTATATTTATAAGCATCCTGTGGTACACCTAGAAAGCACAATTCTGACAAAGGCTGGCCTGTACTATTTTCCTACAGTGCCCCAGGGCTTGATGGGTCAGTTTGGTAATGATTGAAGTGGCCCAGGTATGCACTTCCTGATAATATTCCAGCTAGGTAATGGCTCGATCCCCAAAGAGACTAGAGACCCCCATCTTTTTTTTTTTTTTGAGTCAGAGTGCACCTCTGTCACCCATGCAGGAGTGTACTGGCACGATCATGGCTCATCACAGCCTCGACCTCCTGGCCTCAGGCGATCCTTCTGCTTCAACCTACTGAGTAGCTGGGACTATAGGTACACGCCACCACCCATGGCTAATTTTTTTTTCTTTTTTTCTTTTTTGTAGAGATGAGGTCTCGTTATGTTGCCCAAGCTGGTCTCAAACTCCTGGCCTCAAGCAATCCTCCCACATCAGCCTCCCAAAGTGCTGGGATTATAGGTGTGAGCCATGGCTCCCAGGCTAGAACCTGTTTTATGCGAAGCAAGGCTTCCTTAAGAAGGGGGAAATTATTCTTAAAGTTGGGCATGCTTAGTGATGACTATAACTTGTTCATTTGGGAATAGAAGAAAGTCAAACATTTGTGTATAGAACAGAATACATGGACAATTATTTCTTCCTAATGTCATAGCCAAGCACTACTCACAGGTTTTTCAAGCAGGTTATGCTAAAAGGTCAAGCAACCACAGTCGCAGGTTGTCTCTTTCTGGGACCCTCAGTAGGGTCCCATTTGGAAAATTTTCACCACTTTCTTGCCCTATGTCCTTGAACAAGTTGTGCTACCTTTCTGAAACTTGGTATCTTCATTTGTAAAATACAGACATATTCCCCAGGGCTGTTGTAAGGGTTGTATTAAGTAACATATGCGAAAACATACATCACAGTGCCTGGCAAACAGAACTGCTCAAAAATATTAGCTGTTTTTATTATTTCAAGTGCTAACACAAGGCCAGGAAAATACTAAAGGTGCAATAAATTGCAACTGTTGATTATTATTATGCTTGTTATTACCCACCATGCAAAGTAATGATAATATGTATTCATAAGTTGCTGGCAGCATTTTGTGCCCAGGTATGTCACATACCTTTAAAGAGATCAAAGCTCAGACACTAGAGTTCAAATGCTTGAGCCTCCGTACTCGGGGCAAAAGTATTCCATGCATGCATAAGCTGTCATTGAGATACATTTCCCTCTTTTGCCCCAATATACTGACCTTGTGTTCCTTCAGCTTAATGAGATTTATGCTTGTTGCATCAGAATAAAAGAATCAGTTATACCAAATCATAGAAAGAGGTCAAAATCAAAGAAACAGTTAGGGAATCATGTTTTTTATTTTATATGTTTCTACCAAAGTTACAGAGGATGACAGCCTTGTCTTTGTTTTTCTAATGAAGAAACATGCACAGTAGCTGTTAAAGGTCATGTAGCTCACATTATTGGCCCAGGATGAACTAGGTAAATAGATGCCCCTTTCCCAGACTAGCAATCACCACAAAGCATCAGGCTAGTCCTCTTCAAGTCTCATGATGCCTCAGGTAGACCTGGGTCCTCTTTATGGTGTTATTTAGGAAGGATGCTCTCCTTTTTCCAAATTCTTCCAATGTCAAAGAAATATTGTTGTCAGTATCTCTTGGCAATATTGTAACCCCAGCTGGTTCTCTTGGAGAAGAAACTTGACTCGGTACTATTAAATAGAATATGTTGCTATAGGTGTTATGTTCCAGTCTTATTGTAGAGGTTCAGTAAATTGAGATTTTTGAATATCACTCATACACACACATACACACACACACACACACACACACACACACAAATTGGAAATGCTGAGTAGCATGCTTTAAGAAATGGTAGATTTGTCTCTCCTTAAGTGACAAAACCCTGTTATCTCCTGTAATATGTTCATTTTCCCAAAGGGTATCTCCCAATTATCAAAACACTATTAATTTTAATTAATTTAATAAGTAAATGTCATTCAAACACTTAACAGAGAACTGGGAGAAAAGAATAGAGGTGTGTCATTAAATCAATTCAATTATATGACGGAGTGTTACAAATCCAAAAAGCAGTATCCAAAAGCTACAGAGAGGAATCCTATCAGTAAGGATGAGCAGAAAACCTAGGAGCCAAATTTTTTGAGAAAAAAGAGCATTTTTATCAGATTTTTTCCTTGTAAGCATTACATTCCTAAAAGCATCATAACAACTAAATAATTTATTTGGTACTCTCAAAAAATGTAATAAACTGTCATTTTTAGATCAATTTAACATTGGTCTCCTCTGCATTTAATAATGTTAGCTAATGATTTGCATGTTTGTCTTTCCAGCAGAGTGTAATTTTATCACACTGCCATGGGTCTCTAATTTGATTTACCACAGCTGAGAAGAGATTTTAAAAGGCCATTTTCTATTTTTATTGCTTTGGGGAAGATCTTCTTGGCCATGGATACAGACCAGGGTTGTAGTAATAGGTATTCTTTGTTGCAACATATATTATCGTCTGTTTTTACCTACTTCCATCTTTCTCTATGATTTTTTCCTAAAATATTTGCTAAAAGTTATTGGTGTATGTGTTATAGAATTAATGCACCTTTAAAAGCTGGAGCTGTGTAAAGTACTTGCATCCTAATTTAGTGTTGATTCCTCTAAAATATTTCTAGTCTCCCTGTCTGTGCAGCACATAACAATTTATTTACATAAAACTTTCATGTTTACAAAACACCTTCCCATTTTTTGTAGTATTAGGTCTTGCAAAGAGGAGATGGGTATTATTAATCCTCAATTTTCAGAGGAGGAAATGGAAAGTGAGGAAGCCCTGTGACTGGCCTCAGGCCACAGAGTCACTAAATGCAAGAGTAGAGCCCACGCCTTCCAAGTCTCTGTCCAGGGCTCTTTCTGTCCCATGACAATGAATGAGAAGGAGCAGGCAGTTTGGAAAGGAGACCTTGTTGACATGCCCTAGCCCCTCTTACTTTGCCTGCTTAGAGAGGATGAGACCAAGACCTCTGCCCAGCAGAGAAAGAATCTCGGCTTTTGATGGAATCAATCTCTATCTCCTCTCTCTCTCTCTCTCTCTCTCTCTCTATCCATCCATCCATCCATCCATCCATCCATCCAACCATCATCTATCTCTATCACTCTGTCTCCAAGACTCTCTAGCCCTCAGCTCTTCTCTTGTATAGCTAATACATTCTCATTTGGATCTGTTCAGGCATCACCTCCTCCAGGAATCCTGCTAAGCATCCCTCTGAGAATTGAATTAAGTGTTGTAAAAGCCCATTCGAGCACTTGCCTCTTTGGGTTAAAACGTCTTCATGTTGTGGCATCATCATGAGCAAAGACAGTCATCTCTCCCTACCAGTCTGCACATACCTCCCTTGCTCTGCTGTAGCCACATGACCTCCTTGCTGTCCCCTGAACCTGCCAACATGATCCTCCTGGACTTTTTTTTTGCTGTACCACTGCTGGGAGCTCCCTCCACTAGACACTTTCAGCTCATTGCTCTCCTCCTCTGGGTCACTTCTCAAGTGTCACCTTCTTCATCCCTTTGGGCTGCTATATCAAAATACCATAGACAAGGTGGCTTATAAACAGCAGAAGTTTATTTCTTACAGGTCTGGAGACTGGAAACCCAACATCAAAGTGCCAGCAGATTCAGTATGTAGTGAGGGTCCCTGCTGTCTGATTCATAGATGGCACCTTCTCATTGTGTCCTCATGTGATGGAAGGGGTCAGCTAGCTCCCTGGGCCCCTTTAATTAGGGCACTAATCCCATTGATGAGGGCTCCACTCTCTGTTGAAACACCTCCCAAAAGCTTCACCCTCTAATATCATCATGCTGGTGATAAGTCTTCAAACTAAGAATTTGGGGGTACACAGACATTCGGACCCCAGAACCTCCTACTTAAACTTCCTAAACTCCTACTGCCTTGTTCCTCTCCCTTGGCTTATAACATAAAACATATCGCTTGACATATTTTTTATTATTGATCTGTCTCCCTCTTGAGAATGTATATATTACAGGTAATAAGAAACTAAGCCAAATGTTTTAAGCAAATACCTAGAAGCTACTGTGTCTGTCTTCATGAGGGGCTGGTTAATCATTGTATTTACAAAGCAGTAAATAGCATATCTAGACCAGCGTTTGGTGCAATATTTCTCACATGGATTAGTCTCCCCTGAAAGTACTACCTTCACCCACTGGTAACAGCCAAGGTTGTTTCTTCTCAGAGAGTTTTGTGATCATGTAATCAGACCAGATTGATGATGCTTTTGTTCTCCCTAAAACTGGTAGTAGGCCCATTGTGGAATCAAGTCTTTAGCACCTATCAGAAACTTTTTTTAAAAGGCCTTGCCCATAGATACAAAAAAGCAAAGTAAGATTGTCACTTTTGAAAAATCTCTCTTTACTGCCCACCAGTAACCCTAATTTATTTTTATTTTATGATATATGATGTATTACAGATGTTATACATAACTAATATAGTATAAGATTATTGTATGTCAGGTAACTTATTAATCAATTATTCAGTAAAGATTCCTTTTGGTACCTATTATGTTCCAGGTATTGGGTTAGATGTTCTAGATTCAAGAACAAGCAAAGCAAGTACTGTCTCTTGCCCTCACAATTTCTAGTGTAAAGGGAAGACAGATCATTAAGAAATACTGTAGAACCAGATGGGTGTCTGAGGGAACCTTGGGAAATTTCTCCAGAGGAATGGTTGAGACTAATTCTGCCTACTCAGCACTGTGCTCTGTGGACTAGGGTTGCAATGCTAAACATAGCAATACTCTAAGTCCTAAATATGCTGTTGTCCCAGGTATTTTAGGCCTGGGAAAGGTCATCTACTTTTTTATTTCCATCATTCTTTCAACGATGGCTGTGAACAAGACAGGTGAAGTCCCTCCCTGCCCTCCTGTTGCCCTTTGTGCTGCCTCAGGGGGTCCCTGCTGGAGGTTTCAGCAGTCCTTCACCTAGCCACAGCTGTGGCCTCACCACTGCACTCACGAATGGAAGACATTCATCTCTGCCCAGCAGCTGGCAGGCAGGCAGCTACAGCCTTCACTTAGTCTACCCTGACTGCAGGCTGTAAGGTTAGGGGGGCTGCCATGTTCCAAAGGATGAAAAATAAATCACGCTTCTTACTTCTGTTTTGTTCTATTTCTAGGCTTAGAAGAAAAGGGAGAAGAATTTGCCAGCATGCTTACAGAGCTGCTCTTTGAATTACATGTGGCAGCCACGCCTGACAAACTCAATAAGGTCAGCACCATCGGATCGGAGCTGTTTTATAAAAAGGGAGGCATGGGTGGCGGGGGGGATCCTCCTTTGTAAAATTCCAGAAGTCTACCTGAAATGGAAAAACCCCAAATTCTATGTGGTACAGTGGGGGCAGGGAAGTTTGAAGTCAGTCATTAAGGTTTGAAAAAGGTGACATAAGATGTAATGGTAGATAACATGTGAGACTGTGCCATGAGATCTGCATTCTAGCTGTAATTTTATCAGTGATTACCTGTGACCTTGAACAAGTCACTTACCTTTTCACGGCAAAAGTGAATATTAGATCTGACCAGCGGTTATCTTCACGGGGCAAAGAGTCACCAAGGGGAGTGGGGTCCAAATTCCACCCTCTCACTTTTAAGGAGACATGCCAGGATTAGGCAGAATTCTGCAGTATGTCAACCAGGTGGGCTGCATGTTTCCTCACACCTGGAACACACGTGCTTCATCCCGCCTAAGAACATTCCAGCATCACAGTTTGGTCTCCTCTAATAATACCACAGTATGTCTTGCAAGTTAGTATAAGATCTTGTGAAATTTCTGTAGAAGACGTGATCATTAACTATTTAAAACTGTGTGATGTTTTCCAGTTCTCTCTTGTTTTTCTCTCTCTTTTTCCTTCTTGTTAGCTAGCAGTGGTTTACATGGACACTTAATTATCAGGGTGGGTCAGGAAGGGCAGAATGAGGCAGGAAGGTGTCGGGAGGAGTAATTTATTTATCTCCAATAGGGGTCACTGATTCTGGCAGGTCAGTGCCTTGAACACAGTGGGAAACTGTCTCATTCATCTCTGTGCAGCACCTGCCATTGCCAAGGGGGCATGTGGTGACTCCAAGCTTCCACTGCTTGTTTACATAGAGTAAGACTTTGTCCCTAAAAGAGGACTCACTAAGGACAGTTTCACTGGGTTTTCTCTCCCCAGATCTTCTTGCTGTTCACTTGCCATTCTACATTCTGATATACTATACACTTTAAGGCTTCAGGAAGTAACTTTGGCATCAGCTCAGAAATCAACTTATCCTTAAGCAAACAACTTAGACTATAATGTTAACATCTGGGTGAGTCTGTCCTTTCTAAATTCAGGGACTAAATAGATAGGGGAAGTAGATTTTGCTTGTTTAATTTTATCATGAGTTTTGTTGCTGTTTGTATGTTTGTTTTTGTTTTGAGCCAAAGTCTCACTCTGTTGCCCAGGCTGGAGTACAGTGGCATGCTCACGGCCACTGCAGCCTCTACCTGCTGGACTTAGGCAATCCTTCTGTCTCAGTCTTCCAAGTACAGGTGTGTGCCACCACGCCTGGCTGATTTTTTTATTTATTCCAGAAACAAGGTCTCACCAAGTTGCCCAGGCTGGTCTCAAACCCCTGGGCTAAGTTAATCCTCTCATCTCGGCCTCCCAAAGTGCTAGGATTATAGGCATGAGCCACCACACCCAGCTAGCCATGTCTTTTAAGGCCATGGGCTGCTTAACTGCACTCATGTGAAGTTAACCTACTCACAGAGCAGCACCAGGTCTTGCCAGCAGCCTTTCTCTTCTCCCCTTGAGGTCAGAAGGCCTGTCAGCAATCTAGATGCACTGAGCCATTCTTCACCTTCCCAACCTGATACATTATTAGGTTCATGAAACATTAAGAGCTTCATGATACAGATCAGATGAGAAAATTTGCCTCAGCCATGGCCCTGGCTCAATTTCTAATCTACACACACAAAAAAAAGATACTGCTATTCTTTTACAATTGGTCATGAAATGTGAAAGATATACCATAGATTTTTTCAATGTGACTGTCATTTTTATTATTATCTGAATACCATTTTTAAAATGCTTTTTTAGGCTGGGCACAGTGACTCATGCCTGTAATCTCACCACTTTGGGAGGCTGTGGCAGGAGGATTGCTTGAGTCCAGAAGTCGGAGACCAGCCTGGGCAGCATAGTGAGACCTTGTCACTACAAAAAAAAAAAAAGTCAGAAATATTAGCCAGGTGTGGCGGTGTGCACCTGTAATTCCAGCTACTTGGGAGGTTGAAGTGGAAGTATCGCCTGAGCCCAGGAGGTCAAGACTGTGATGATCTGTGATCATGTCACTGCACTCCAGCCTGGGTGACAGAGTGAGATCTCAACTCAAAAACAAACAAAAACATAAGATCCTTTTGTAAAAGTCCTCAGGCCTTACAATGTTTTCCCCATACTTCCTTTCTATTCTGTCTCCTTTTTCCTGCTTTATACTTATCAGAAAGCAACAACAAAGTTATCTTTTAAGGGACTGAGGAATTGCTTCATCATCCTTTATACACACAGAGATCCATTCTTGAAGGTTCAGAGCAACTTGATTCTAGGCATGGGGTTTGAATGACTTAGTTTCTAATATTTGCATAATAAATGTCATGTTTGTTTGTGGGCCATTGCAGGCCATGAAGAAAGCGCATGACTGGGTGGAAGAGGGTCACACCCCAGTGTCAGTAGATGTCACAAAAGAATCAGAGGAGGAAATGAAGAAGATAGAAAAGGAAGAAAAACCCGAAGACCCTCAAGAAGACAAAAAGGAAGAAAAGAGCATGAAGACCGTGGAGGTAAACTTATTCTAGACTTTCCACCTAAAGGGTAGTAATAACATGCTTGCCTTATTAGCAGCCTAACTTTAAGTGAGAAAGGGCCATTTCTTTTTTATTTGTACCCTATTCCATGTTATAGAACCATGAATAGGAATGTAATAAACACTAAAATTTCTCTATGCCAAGACTTAGTGGCTTAGTGCAGATTATGTAGCTTTTCTTCAGAGCTTTACAATTATAATTTAGAGGGAAAAGGATCTTTAATAACATAGTTGATTTATCTTTAGGATGGAATTCTATCTAATATGCAAATGTGTTACTATAAAACATCTTTATGCCCATAACTAATGAGGTAATTGAAGCTTTTTTATAAAAAAAATTTTATTGCTGCAGCTTTTATTCTTTCGTTTAATACATTTGTGTGTGCATAATTTATATCCTGCCTATGTTCAAAAAAGGAATTTGCAAAAACTTCATCTTACAATGAATTTTAATTTTAAAGAAAGTAACTTTTTTAGGTTTGATCATTCCAAGGAAAAATGTCCATTCAGGCATATTCATTCAGCCTTCCTTCCACATGCCTTTTTAAGGGGGTTTTACTCTGATGCCCAGTCTGGAGTGCAGTGGCATGATCACAGATCACAGCTCACTGCAGCCTCTACCTCCTGGACTCAGACGATCCTTCTGCCTCAACCTCCCAAGTAGCTGTAACCACAGACATGCACCACCACAACTGGCTTAATTTTTTAATTTTTTTTGTAGAGACAAAGTCTCATCAAGTTGCCCAGGCTGGTCTAGAACTCCTGGACTCAAGCGATCCTCCCGTGTCAGCCTCCAAAAGTGCTGGGATTACAGGTGTAATCCCACCACACCTGACCCCAAACACTACTGAGCACCTGTCTGTTATGTGCCAAGCATTGCTCTGTGTTGTCAAAATGCCCGAGGTTCAGTTGAGGTCCCACAGAAAGTCAGTCACTGAGACAAGCACTATAGCTGGGGAAGAGGCTTTTTATTTAGGTGATATCAGCAAGGAGAACAGGAGATTTCGTCTCAAATCTGGCTTCCTGTTCCACTGAAATCAGGAGCTTATAAAGTGGGGCAAGAATATAGAAAACAGGAATTAGGGAGGGATCTGGCATTTCATTGTCTGGATGTGGTGATCTGGGGAGTTTCAGTTCCTTGATACTGTAGGTCTGAGAATCGGTTTCCTGTGAAAGGAACTCAGAGAAGACAAATGTAAACTTCAGGTTTTATGACCAGGAGGTCAATTTCTGTGTTTACTTTAAAAAAAAAACAAAACCATTAGTTCTATAAGGAAGTCAGGCCAATTTCATAAGTACTGAGGATGCAGCTGTGAATAGTCTTTCCAGGTCCCTGGAGACCTGGTGGTGCTTCCATTTTATAGCAACATTGCACTTAGAAAAGTCTTAGACCCATAATCTTCAGGTAAACTTTTTCGTTTTATATTTGGGTTTTTTAAAATAATTATACTATGTTTAATGTCACAGGGTTTTGTTGTTGTTTTTTTTAAAGCAACTGCTTGGTGAATAATTTTCTTCCTTGTATTTATTCACTTCAGGAAGTATACATGTTATCTATTGAAAGCCTGGCAGAAGTGACAGCACGCTGTATCGAACAGCTTCATAAAGTAGCAGAATTAGTTCTTCATGGACAAGAAGAGGAAAAACCAGCTGAGGACCAAGCAAAAGTTCTGATAAAGTAAATGCTACTTTATTTCTGATGCATGTTACTTTTGATTCTTATTTTTCCAATTATATATATATTTGTATGTGTGTGCTTGTGTGTGTGCCATTCAAATACACACACACACACTTTAGACCACTAAAAATTTATATTTCAAGTCAACTAATTCCATTGTTCTGTGGTCATCTTAAGAAATCATGACTCCTTTAAGAAATGCACTATGTTAGCAGGAAAAAGAATAATTAGCTAGCCATTCTAGAAATTATTTGTGAAGATATTTAAAGGACACACTAAATCATTCAGAACCATAAAAGTATCTATTTTAATACATCAAAAACTTGGAAATAAAGACTTTGTAGGGTAATTACATTTTCAACATACCACATAAATAGAGAAAAGACACTTTAACTTCTCAGCTAATGTCACAGAAACAGGCAAGCACACCCCACTGTTCCTAGGGACTTATACCAGCTCTGCATGTTCTGAACTCTGATTATGATGGCCTCGAATGTAAGCCAGTTCATGGTGGATTGCATGTGTACACACATGTGTTGTCATAGGTTATGTTCTTCAATAAATAGCAGCTATTATTAGTTTATCAAGTAAAAAGTATATACATGAATATGAGATCTAGTGAATATTTATACATGAACATAGTTGGTATGGAGCTGAAAATAGCCATTTACTTTTATGCATATAATTGTATATTGTGATATTGAAAATAAGTACTGGCCCAAGTACCCTCTTGTTATTATACAAGTACAGGAGCCCCCTGAAAATATATGGGGACACACACATCTCAGCACACTCATTCACTTTGTTAGCTAAGTAGTCTTTGCTTATTACTGCTTTTGGCATTATAGGTTAGGGAGTACGTTTTTAGTGGAAGGACCTTCCAAAGAGTCTACCTTAGCATCTTTGTACTGGTGGCTTTTTTTTTTTAACTTATAAAGTTTTGTCACCAAGTGCAGTGGCTAAAGCCTGTAATCCCAGCACTTTGGGAGGCAGAGGTGAGAGGATTGCCTAAGTCCAGGGATTCAAGACCAGCCTGGACAACTTGGCGAGACCTCATCTCTACAATAAATCAAAAAATTAGCCGGGCATGGTGGCGCATGCCAGTAGTTCTGGCTACTTGGAAGGTTGAGGCAGAAGGAGCGCCTGAGCCCAGCAGGTCAAGGCGGCACTGGCTGTGAGCATGCCACTGCACTCCAGCCTGGGTGACAGAGTGGGACTCCAACTTAAAAAAAAAAAAAAAAAAAAGATTTGTCATATAGTCTAGATTTTCAAATCTAAGCATGTAAAAATCCAAAATAGTATAAGAACCATATAATCCCTCCTTCATATTTGTCAGAAATAATATATACTTATCTTAACATATAAGAGGAAGAAAAAGAACAAAAGTTTTAGATATTGAGGAAAGTAGGAAAAGTGTAAAATATTGCATACAATATCTAGGCTCTAGTTTATCTCTGCGGTTCTGATTTGAAACAGCAGGGCTGAAGTTCAGAAGTCCCTGAGTGGATAGCAGGGCCTTACTCGTTGTCCTTTCTGATTCCCAGCCCTGATTGTCCCACCCTTACCAAACTGCTCTAAAGCCCTGGTATGTCTACTATAACTGCCTCTACACCCACCTGACCAAGAATGTAGTCAAAATGGCTTCTGAGCTGTCCCCTGGCCTTATCCTTGACCCTTTCTACATATAAGTTTCAGACAGATGGATGGATGGATGAATGGATGGATGGATGGATGGACGGATGGATGGATGGATGGATAGATGTTTGGATAGATGGGTGGATGAGTAGATGGGTGGATGGATGGATGGATGGGTGGATGGGTAGATGGGTGGATGGATGGATGAATTTAGCTCATAAAATGTGAATAAATAGGTTACATCGGGCCCCTATTTACCAAAACAAAATTTACCCCAACTGATTTTACTAGATCTCTTAACAAGATTTTCTTAACTTGAGGTTATTTTTCCCATAGCATTTTAGTCACTATTTATAAAAGTCATATGCACTAACAATTAGAAAAAATCAGGCAATATTCTTATTATTGGTAATTAAACTTGTTTTTAGATTTTGTCATCATCCATACTGTTAGAATAAGCACTGTTTTGATTAAATATTTGTATCTACTTTGCATTGTTGGGGGGGTGTTAAAGTCCTAGAAGTGGAATGGCCAGAATAAACTTGGAATTTTGATACGTTTTTAAAACATATTTTATGGGATCTTTTTTTTAGGCATCTAATAAAAACATAATCAAAATATCAAGAGGCACCTGAATTTAATCCCACCTCTGCTACATATCCTAAGATCTGACTTAGTCTTCTTAAATGTCAGGTTTTTTTCACCTACATAAAATGAAAATAATAATATGACCCACAAGGACACTATGAGGATTAAATGTGATTAGGCATACAAAAGTATTTAACATAGTGCCTCAATGAATATTCATTATTATTTTGAAATGAAAAGGCTAGACGGAAGCCACCTGGCAGGAGTCTATACCTCTCTCCATGTGGAAATCAAGGTTTTCTGATTTGATTCTAAAAAGAGGTCAAGTGAGTTAGGTGGTCATTCTTTAATGAAGCATGGACAGAAAACCAGAATTGGGTGGAATTGTGAGTGTGAATCATGAAAGAGCACTGGGGAAAGCTGTCTGATTGCACATCTATAGCACATCTTGCAATGTGTGTGCCATACTTTTAAACATGATACTGCATTCATATAAGTAATTTTCATGACAGTTAAATTATTTTGCCTCATTGAAAACTCCCAAACCTCCTTTTTCTTATTTCAGATTAACTACTGCAATGTGCAATGAAGTGGCCTCTTTATCAAAGAAATTTACAAATTCTTTAACCACTGTTGGGGTAAGATGACGATATTTATTCCTCTCCCCTCCCCCTTTTTTACTGAGAGAAATGGGTCTGTGAGGAGCTGTGAGGAAATGCGGAGGAGGCAGCATCTTCTTTAATAGCTCCACCAAACAGAAATTGTTCCCTGATATATGCTAAAATCACCAAACAGAAATTGCTCCCTGATATATGCTAAAATCAGACCAAGAGAAGCTTTCTGACAATAGGCAGTGGAAAGCTCTCCTCTGATTGGATTCTAACCCTGAACCTGCCTTCCCAGACTTACGAGATGTTGGGTGAGTGAGTTTTCAAACCCCTGTGGGCCTCATTTATTTTCTTTATTTCAATAGCTTTTGGTGACATGAATGCATTGCATAGTGGCGAAGAAATCTGGGCTTTAAGTGTACCCACCACCCTCACCTGTGCGCATTGCACTCAATATATTTGTTTGTTTAAGTGTCAGATGACAGTTCCTTTCTTTGCTTAATATCTGTGGTATATGTAATTCAGGAATCGCTATTAAAATGATTAATGTTGAATATTCTTTTTTTTTTTTTTTCAAGTAGGATTTATTGAGAGGACAGAAAAATTCCCACAGTGGGAGGAGACCCAAGAGGGTTGCCCAATGTTGAATATCCTTTTCCCTATTGCCCTTAGAGCCATACAAGATAAGAAGTTTCTTTGTTTTGTTATCACACTTCAACTTGAATCTAAAGAAAAAAAAATATTCCCAATTGGCTTAAGTGTTTCTGTTCTCAGAGTAACAACTTTGAAAGATTCAGTATTCAGCTGGAGGTGTGGCTTCTAGCTATTCTAATCAGAAATCAGTCACATTTGTAGTTCCACCTTGGTGGCGACAGAGAAGACAAGTGGAAAACATTCCCTTTAGCCTTCCATTTTTTTCTTCTAAAATCTTGAATACAAAGTCTAATTATCCTTTCCATGAGAAACCAGTGGTTTTATTTCCTGTCTTAGTTCAGGTGTTTAGGGTTGCAAGTGTATTCCTTTCTAGGACTGTTGTAACAAAGTATCAAGCTAGGTGGCTTAAATAATAGAAATGTATTTTCTCACAGTACTGGAGGCTAGAAATCTGAAATCAAGGTGTCTGCAGGGCCATGCTCCCTCCAAAGCTTCTAAGGGTGAATCCTTCCTTGTAACCCCAGGAATTCTTTGACTGTGGCTGCAAAACTCCAATCTCTCTGCCTTTTTCTTTTCTTTTTGAGTCTGGGTCTCACTTTGTCACTCAGGCTAGAGTGCAGTGGCATGATCACAGCTCACCGCAGCCTCGATCTCTTGGGCTCAGGCAATCCATCTCAACTTCCCAAGTAGCTGGGACTTCAGGCACGTACCACCACACTCAGCTAATATTTTTTTTATTTTTGTAGAGACGAGGTCTCACTATGTTGCCCAGTCTGGTCTCAAATTGCTGGGCTCAAGTAATCCTCCTACCTTGACCTCCCAAAATGTTGGGATTACAGGCATGAGCCACCACGCCCAGCCAATCTTTCTGTTTATATGTGACTTTTTTCTCTCTGTATTTTCTCACATCATCTTCCCTCCATGCATGTCTGTGTCCAAATTTCCTTCTTCTTACAAGGACACCAGTCCCATTGGGTTAGGGTATGATCAATGTGACTTCATCCTAACTTATCACACTGACAATAACCCTATCTCCAAATAAAGTCATAGCCTGAGGTGCTGGGATTTAGGCGTTCAGGATGTCTTTTGGGGAGAGAGGGGACACAATTCAACCCATAACAGAAAGCAACAGAAACAAATTCCAAATAATTTAACCAGTAAAGGGGCTTTATGAAAGTCAGCAGGGAAACATGAAAACTGTAGGGACCCAGCCCCACAGCTCATGCTCTCTCTCTCTCTCTGTCTCTTTCTCTCTCTCAAGTGTTGCTATTCATATGACTCAAAGACAACAATTCTCAGACCCTGTGTCTTTCTGTTCAAATTCCTGGTTCCTGGGTAGGAAGGTTTGAAAAGCTCATCAGCATGGGCCGCATGTCTACTTTGGCATCACTCAGCAGGACCTGGGGATAGGGTCACATCATGCAGACCTACCTGGCTGCTGGGGCACGTGCCCCTTCCCCAGGCCAAGAGAAGTTCTCAAAAGAAGTAAGACATGATCATGGACCTGGCTGTCACCCCAAAAGATGTCTGTCCCCTACACTTCTTTAAGTGACTCAGTGAACAAGTGGTGAGTTAGCAACACATCGCCTATTCATTCTGCTGTTAAGAAATCTGGTTCAAGACCCACCTGGGCAACTTGGTGAGACCTCATCTCTACAATAAATCAAAAAATTAGCCGGGCGTGGTAACGTGCACCTGTAATTCCAGCTACTTGGAAAGCTGAGGCAGAAGGATCACTGGAGCCCAGCAGGTCAAGGCTGTGGTGGCCGGGAGCAGCCACTGCACTCCAGTCTGGGTGACAGAGTGAGACTCCAACTCAAAAAGAAAAAGAAAAAAGAAATCTGGTTTGCTTCTCCGGTTTAGTAAAACATCAGGGCTTATCTTTGTCTGCTTTTAGGCCTTCAGAAATAGAGCTTCATACAGATAGCGTGATGCGGGAGAGGAAGCTCTCTGATACCATGGGCTGGATAATATACATTTGCATGCTCAGTGTTGTCTGAGTTATGTGACGCCCATGGCTAGGTTTGCAGAGAGTGTGAGGTCTTTGTCAGGATGGAATGGGCTTGGTACTTAGGCTCCCAAGGCTCTATTGTACCTTCTTGTTATTCTCTTGACAGGTTACTAGGTGAGGAAACTGAGGCCCAGGGGTGTGAACTGATTTACTCAGGCCTTTCAGTTGGTCTCCCAGGTGGTTGTTTGTCAGACAGATACCAACTCCCAGTTGGTTGTTTGTCAGACAGAGAGCCAAACATTTGGTTCTCTGTGGTTGTCTAGGGTTGAGGGTATGTCTGTGTGTGTGTGTGTGTGTGTGTGTGTGTGTGTGTGTGTGTGTGTGTATGTGCATGTATGTGTATGCCTCTGTGGTGTTTTATACAATTTATGTTAAACATTAATTGATTGACATTAGGGGGTAATAGTCATAGTAACACTTTCCATTCCTTGTAATGTATTGTATCCCAGCACACTCAACCTTAGTGTGCACATGAATCACCTAGAGATCTTGTTAAATGTAGGTTCTAATTTAGTAGGTTTGGGATGAGGACTGAAATTCTACATCTTTAATAATCTCTCAGGTGATGACAGTATTCCTGATCAACAGTCCCCATTTTATGTAGCAAGGCTCCTGCAGTTGGCTGTGTGCTTGAACTTTCATACACACAGACACACGTGTACACAAATGTTTGCACACATCAAATCAAGAATACACGGGTTATAATTTTGGAGAAGAAAAAAGCTGGATGTAAAGCAGAGTTTTCTGATATGCCATCTCACCACAACGATACTCTAATCTTGTGCTGTGATGAATTATTTACATCAAGTCATTGTTTCTGTTCTCAAAAACAGCCATTATTCATAACATGAAGTTAATGAGTGTCTATTGCTCCCCAGACTCTATTTAAATTGCTTGCACATCTCATTGATTCTGAAAAACCAATGTCATTTTATTGCCCTCATTTTGATTATGTTTTAGAGGCTTATTGATAATCAAATAAACATGAAAGCAAAAACCATAACGGGTTTTCTGGTTACTTACTAAAATGTCTGGGCTTTTAAAGGTTTTTTTTTTCCCCCTCAAGACCCCATTATCATTTCCTCAGTGAGACACTACCCAACTCTCAGTAGAGTCATGTCAGTGAAAGTGGGCTGCTGTGAGAAGGTATATTTCATTTATGCATTTTTTTACTAGAAACTCTTACAAATACAGTAAGAGAAACTAGCTTATTAAGATTACCCTCTCTCTCCCATCCCTTTAGTGATTTATTTTCTAAGAGTAGATTGAACATTTTGGTCAGAGAAGACTGTTGATTGATAGACCAGTAACATAAGGAAGGATAATGATGAGAAAACTAGCTTTTGCCTTCTGAGCACCTCCTTTCTTCCAAGCTCTGTTCTCTGTGCTTGACATATATCTGTGTTTTTCCAATATGGATTTGCAGACCTGTGAAAAACATATATCTGTGTTTTTCAAATGTGGATTTGCAAATATATATATTTGAGAATGTTTTAATTTTGCTGCTCCTCTGAAATATGCCCTGTAATAAAGTATTCATATTTGCATTTTAAAGAAGAAAGAACAAAGACTAGACCTGGGCTTGAGCTAAGTTAGGTGAGTGGGGACTTAATTTGTCTGCAAAATTTAAGAGGGCTCAAAAAAGAAAAAAAAATCTCAGTAATCTAGATAGATATTTCAATGTACCATTTTAAGAGTAAAAATGCAAAAAAAATTCATCAACAAAATATCAAAATTTTAAGTAAAGACAGGATCCAATCCTTACTTGTACAACTCGATGTTTCTCATCTTACTCTAATCCCAAGACTGCTACAAACTTTCAATGGTGAAAAGGGTCTGAGTTTAAATTTCTACCTGTGTGGTGTTAAACAGGTTGCTCAACCTCCCTGAGCCCTATTTTCTCACCTTTAAATCGGGTTATCACGCCTACTTACCTCCTAGGATTTCTGCTGAAGTTAAATGAGGCCATCTAGGTAACACACCAAATAGGAAACCTGGTCTGTAGTAAGCATTCCACTCTCCGGTTCCTAAGGGATCCCTCAACAAAGCCAGTGTGTTACGTTGTAGCCATGAACCTTGTAGTATAAGCACCTAATCTGTCAATTTCATACTTCTCATTCCACAGAGCAACAAGAAGGCGGAGGTCCTTAACCCCATGATCAATAGTGTATTGTTAGAGGTAAGTGGCCCCTGGAGAGAAAATGTTTCTGAATCAAAGCATATGTTAGAGCTACTTTTTATTTCTTTTTTGTCTTTCTCCCCACAGCAAGTATTATTGCAATTCTAAATCTTATCATCAACAGCCTTTTTTTAGTACATTTGTGTGGCTCAACCAGCTGTAAGCCCTCTGGTGAAGCAACAATACCTAATTTTCAAGAATTCCTGATTATAAAAAGAAACGCTAAGCTAGCACGTTATTTCTGTCGCCGTTTCCTCCAGCAGAAGCAGATTTCTGCTGCCAAGTTTGACACTAGATTTAACACTATGATTATTGGCTGCAATGAGGGATTATTGCTCAATGGTGGTTTTCATAAAAATGGGTAGGCTCTTCCCTCGAGTCACAATAACCTTTGGTTTAGCTGAGTCTAGCCTCCAGACTGGCAAAATGACAAATTGAATGTTCAGTCTATGCCCTTTTGGTGACAAGGGACCCCATCCTCTGTGACCCTCACTCTGTGGCCTGCCTGCTCACCAGGACTTTGTGACATCAACAGGAAGTTGCCCCAACACTGTCATGGCTTTGCTCTCTCATTCCTGTGTCCTAGGCACTGTAGAGGAAGAGTAGAGGCTGGATGGAGAGGCCTCTTACATTAAGGGCCGAACTATAAGAAATTGGCACACTGGTAGCCACAGGACACCAGCTGAAGCCACAAGGAGTTAGCAAGCTAAGTTTGAACGCTGGCAATGCATATGACGGGATAACTCCCCAAAAACTAGAATTACCTTTTGGAGGGTGGGCCCCTTATAGTGCAGGTTTCCCCCGCTAGCTAAGTGTTCTAGCAACCCGCTGGCATCAGTGTACCAGCTAGCATTGTTGTGACTGGCTGTGTTTGGCTTCAGTGAATTTTGGAGGGAGATTTTTTTTCAATGCATCTACTCATTTCACTAGCACACCTGCCCACATCGCATTGAGTGTTTGAAGGGGTCCAACCCCTTGCCGGGTCGTGAGCTTTCCTGAAGGAGAGGCAGATAGGCGAAAGACAAAAATCTTATACTCGGACACCTGCTTCCTGAACAGATGACATCCTTTATTAGTTAACAGAAAGCTTTTATACCATTTGTAAAGGGGCAAGACAAAGAAAATTCCTTCACGTACAAATCCTTTAAAAGTTACCACCATCTAGCGGTCTTTAGAAGAAACGAATAAGCCAAAAAACACTATCTACTTTCAGTTAATGAGTCTTGAGATAAGTTTAAAAGGAGTTTCACCTAAACTAAACATAATGCATACAAGGTTCACTTTGATTTTGGTTCCACATCACTTGTCTAATTTAAAAAGCCTTAAAATCACTAAAACAAAACTATAGATTGTACCTAGTGGTAGTAGGAATATGAAGCCCATTAACTTGACCAAACAACAGTGGCTAGCATTTAAATTTACTCTGAATAAACATATAAAGTGAACTAAACATAATGAAATAAAACTAACACAACTAAAATTATTATGGTTGCATAATTGCTAATGAGTTTTTAAGTTTAGGATAATGGTGATTTGGCTGTTTTCCCTTATGCTTGGCAACCTCCTGGAAAACATCTTTGTCTTAAGATAGGCACTTGAGCAATTATTATTATCTTTGAGGCACCAATTTTATCATTGTGTGAACTTAAACTTATGAACTTAAAACAATCTTCAAAGTAGCTATAAAACACTTAACTATAGCATTAAAACTTAATTAATGACTCAAAGTAAAAACCTTGTTCAACATAACCAGAGCCTAATAATTTTTGTCAACCCTCATACATATGTATATTGATTATATAAACTTGTATGATATTACATTTACCAATTATGATTAATACATGGATAAAACAATTATCATGTCTAGAATAGCACTGCCAGCAACTCTCTTCAAAAGAGTCCCAAATTACACTCCTTGAAGTGCTTCAAGAAAGTTCCCAGGTGCACAGTTCTTCATGTAGCAGTTTTTCTCTTTTGGGCTTTTACGACCTTCAAAGCTTTGTAAT
>NW_007218227.1:49711-109863 GCF_000164805.1 Carlito syrichta | reverse complement strand
CCATGACATTCCTCAGGTTAGGTGTGAGTACTTCGCATAAACATGCCATTTTCTTCTTTCACGACTGCACAGAATTTCTTCAGCTGTACCAAACAGCAAAGGTGGAAGACAGAAGGGCCTCAGCTTCCCGGGCTCGGCCTGCGGCCCGGGATCTTCGGCCCACCAGGACCCTGTCAATCAGGTGGACCTCCAAGGCCGGCTCCCAACAAGTGTTAAGCAGTTTTTTTGTTTGTTTGTTTTTACCAAAAATGGGATGACCCTTGTGCCCTACCCTCCCTATTCACCCAATCTCACCCCAAGCAATTTTTTTGTTGTTTCCCCGACGAAAAAAAAAGTCCTCAAAGGGAAACATTTTTCTAATGTGGAAGAAACAAAAAAACAGGAGAAGCACTAAAAGGCATCAACATGGATGAGTTCAAAAACTGTTTTGAACAGTAGAAAAGGCATCTTGATACGTGTCTTGCATCAGAGAGTACTTTGATGGTGACTGAAGTTTAGACATGTAAGAATAAGTCCACATTTTTTTTTTTGAGTCAGAGTCTCACTGTCACCCAGGCTGGAGTGCAGTGACACACTCACAGTCACCACAGCCTCAACCTGCTGGGCTCAAACGATCCTTCCACCTCAGCCTTCCAATAGCTGGAACTACAGGCATGTGCCACCACGCCTGGCTAATTTTTCTTGATTTATTGTAGAGATGAGTTCTCGCTAAGTTGACCAGGCTGGTCTTAAACCCCTGGGCTCAGGCAATCCTCTTGCCTCTACTTCCCAAAGTGCTGGGATTACAGACATAAACCACTGCACCTAACCACAAGTTTTTGTAAATTCTGTGGTTTTTTTCAGTCCTTCCTCGTATACAGTTTTCTTGTTTTCTGAAGTAGCTGTCAACTACAAAATTTGAAATCTCTGAAACTTCAAGAGAGCTACCTATAAATTCATAGCAGTGTTCTTGGGAATTGTGCCCTGCTATTTAGGAAAACTACTAAGGTCCAAAAATAACAAAATGGTGGCACTGAGTATTACTGTTGAGGATGCAGCTCCACAGAGGGATGGAATTGGCCAGAAGGACAGGAGCTGTAGGGGCACGTCCTGGAGTGACAAACACAGCCCAGAGGAAATCCTGACAGTCAGAGTCAGAATATAGCCTAAGAAAATCTCTCCCCTGGCCATCCAAAAGGCATTAGCAGATTAATTTATCATGTCAGTCTGAGGAATATGAGATCAAGTTTGTTTGTTTCATATTGTCAGTGGAAGTTTTCATGTGGTTTGGTTACCCTAATCTTTAAATGTCCTCTCCGTCCAATACTGTTTGTTGGTGCACCACAGAACATAAATAGTACTAGCAGATGTCCAAACCAAGCAGATGTAACCATGCACAGGAGAATCTGCTACAAATAATTCCCACAAATACCTCCAGTTAATCTTATGTAGACTGTTCTTGTTTCTTTAACTATATGTTAGGACAACCAAGTTCCTTCATACTATACTTTTGTGCTATTACAGGATAGGAGAGTTGATCTGGAAAAGGGATAGATAAGACTGACATATTGGGTCACATATAAGCACACACTGATGTACCCTTAAAGTCCATGGAAATGATTTGCCTCACTTTGAATGCATTCTTCTTTCTATTAGCATAGATAATTAAAAGCTGGACATATTCCATCGAAAAGAATGTGTTTACACTTGCTTTAATTACCAACATTACAAGAAAAATTTAATCTACTATTGGGGAGTATCAGAGAGGAGACATCATCAAATTGGAAGAACTGTCAAGATTGAACTGTGGAAATCACTCTTCATCCTCATTTTTTCTCTTCCCATAGGGCTGCAATAGCACCACGTACGTACACGATGCCTTCCAGCTGCTGCTGCCCGTTCTGCAGGTCTCACACATCCAGACCAGTTGTTTGAAAGCACAACCATGACCTGGCCAGACTCTATCTTTTAAAGGAAACTGCAGGCCACATTGCTTTAATGTACACCGCTGAAGGGGATGTTTCCTATGCATCTGGCTTCCGACACCCACTGAAGGACACTACAGGCAGTTTTGCACAGACAGTATTGAGAATGCAAGTTTAAGGAAAGTTATCATTTATCTTAATGTATAAGGTTGCCTTTACAAATAATTGTGTTTTCTTTATGTTAACTTAAACATGCGTAGCTTTTGTTGAACGTTTCCTTTTATCTGAAATTCACTCATAAGTATTCATGACCACTTTTTTTGGTCAAGCATGCTAATTTCTAGAAATTCATGACCCTAGATTCCTCTTTTAACCCTTTATATTTCTACCTTCAAAATGTCCCATTCTTATAGTATTACTTTTAAATCAATTCTTATGCTGAACTTTGTTTTGTTACATAAATATCGTGGACAAAAATAACACTACTTATAAATTGCTTACCTATTGTGGTAAAAGAGGAGCATCAGTATCTCTTTATGGTCATTCTTTCTTGCAATAAACATTTATGGGTCACCTACTGTGTGCTCACACTAGAGGAACATGATCTCACTCCAGTAGAGATAGATATTCTGAAAGAATAATTCTGAAACTGCTTAAAATACCAATAAATTTTTTTAAACCTTTAAAACTGTAAAGAACAATGTAAATTGGTGATTTTAAAGCATCCCACCCTTCAATATATTATATTTTCCCATATTTTTCTTGAACTTTTTTATCACAAACTTTATATTGGGGTAAAAATGTATATGGAAAGGGGTATTGAAACATATTTAGTTTAAAATTAATTTCTTATGATCATAAGCACACAATGACATAATTGCAAAGTTCAGAAGAATTCCAATAGAAAATTAAAGGGGTTTCAACACAGTAGAATTTCAAAACTGCATTTTAAAACTGTACAGGCCAGACTCGGTGGCTCAGCCTGTAATCCAACCTTGGGAGGCCAAGGCGAGTGGATTGCCTGAGCCCACTGGTTCAAGACCAGCCTGGGCAATGTGGCATGACCTCGTCTCTACAATAAATCAAAAATAAGTCAGGCACAATAGCTCCCACCTGTAGATCCAGCTATTTGGAAGGTTGAGGCAGAAGCATTGCCTGAGTCCAGCCAGTTGACGCTGGGGTGGCATACCACTGCCCTCCAGCCTAGGGGACAGAGTGAGGCTCCAACTGAAATAATTAATTAATTAAAAAATAAATAAAATCTTCCGCACAGATCACACTCATTGGTGGCAAATACTATACTGCTTCTAAAAGACAAAACGTACTGATGTGGGCTTTTTTTTTTTTTTTTTTCTCCAAATTGAGGTCTTGCTCTGTTACCAGTGCAGTGGCAAAATCACGGCTTACTGCAGTCTAGACCTCCTGGGCTGAGGCTGTCCTTCCACCTCAGCCTCCCAAGTGGCTGGGACTATAGGTGCATGCCACCATGCCCAGCTAATTTTTTGACTTTTGTAGAGATGAGGTCTCACCATGTTGCCCACGCTGGTCTCAAACTCCTGGGCTCAAGCAATCCTCTCTCCTTAGCCTCCAAAGTGCTGGGGTTACAGGCATGAGCCGTCGCAGCCAACCCTGATGTGTGTTTTGACTGATTGTTATTTTGATCCATGGGAGGGTGCCCAGAAGACCCCGCAGCAAGAAGGGGCGTCGTGAATGGGCACTTCTCCTGAGCACCACACACTCATTGCAGGGGAGGGTTCTATAAAGTGTTCCTGCCCCACCAACATTGTCACAGGCACTATCATGAGAAGGCTTGCCCAGTGGCTCTCTCCAGGGCAAATGAAGCTTGTAGTTCTGCAAGGGCGAGACTCTCTTACTCACATTTCCTTTTATTCTCCTGATAGGATAAACTGCCTTTGTTCCACATGGGCAAAGTAGGGTATATTAATATCATCCTACTTCTTACTAGCATTTCATTTATTTGTGCCCTATATTTCATTTGTATATCTCCTGAAACAGCCAAATAGAAAACATCAGAGCAATTTCTTTACAATCTGGAAAAAAATTCTCTGAGAAATCAATTAAAGATTTTTCCTCTTTTTTGATTGCCTGAAATGTTTCTGTTATTAAGTCTAGAGAATGATTAACTGATGAAAGTTTTGCATTTACCTCTTCATAAATTTTAGACTTTTTATATATAGAACAGAGGAAATGATTGAGATTTACAATGTCTTCATGTCATATATTTTTTTAAAGCATCACATGGTTTTACACTTAACTGGAAATGTCAAAGAGAAACAAGTATTTTCCAAGAAGCTAGTGCCTACACTTAGACTTTAAGTCTCACTGCACCTGTTTAGTGCTTAGCTAAATTATTAATCATAAGATAGAATAGAAATCTTTAAAAGATTAAGAGAGATCATTATTCAAAAAGAAGTGGTTGGCATTATTGGCATCGCATGTATCTTTCAATGATACAATGTCAAAGGTTGCCAGGTGAAGACAGGCTGAGAGATGATTCTCTGGGACCCATTCCATAGTCTGTGAATTACATTATTTAAGAGAGAATAATCACTTAAAATAGATCCACCCTCCAGGATTTCTTTCAATACTGTTTTCTTCCATCACTTTTCAATAATTGCTTCTTTGCTTGGCTTTAAAACCTGGCAAAGCATAGGATACAGATTTGTGCAAATGTCAATCAGTCACTGAATGAATGATTTAACAGGCTTCCCTTGCAAGTTTTGTACTCCTTCAGTAATCCTTTACATAAATTGGGTTCATTTCACTCTATGCAATTACCCTGAACAAGCATGCCAGTTTTTTTTTAAACATCAAGTAAAAAAATAAGTTCTAGCCTAAATAATGAATGTAGCCCTGTGCCTTTGCCTTATTAAATAAAAGCCATCAAAAGCCGATTCCAAATTCAAAGTAAAATGCATTCAAGAAAAATTGCTTTCAGGTATTGATATGCACAGATCTGAAGGGCAAAATTGAGTCCCAAATCTTAAAGCATGAGCCTAAGTTTAAATATTCCATCCCACTGAGATGAGAAGGCTCCATTTTCTCTGGGTATCACAGGGGTTGCACACCAAGCTCGTGGTTAAATGAGTAGTATGGTGAGCTGAGGCCCTGGCAGGAGTGAGGCAGGATGGTCAATGGCCCCTGCGGCCCCAGCAAAGGCCTGTGGCCCTCAGCTGCAGAGCTCAAAGGGAATGAAGGTGGCACCAGCCTCGCATGGGCCAAAAGAAGGTTTTATACACAGGACAGAGGCCGGAATCAGAAATGAGAGCGTTTCCTTGTGCTTTGTAGAAATCAGCTGCCCAAACGTGCTCCAGCAACTGAGAAGTCACCTACACAGACAGGCCATGTTGAGCTTATGTTTGAAACAAAGACAGGTTCCAATCATAGCCTTTCCAGAGGTCTAGAATGCAACATCTCAGAGAAACATTTTAGCAAAACTCAGAATTAAACATTTTATTTCTCTTCTTTCCTAAAAATGTGTGTGTGTGTGCACACGCGCACGTGCATGTGCTAAACAGATGGGCTTAGCACATAATTTCGACTGACGTTTAATTTTAAAAAAGCAATCGTTCTTCAGGGTCAAGCTAGTTTTCTGTATAATGTGAAAACTGCCCTTTGATCTTTCTCTTAAATGTGTCCTACATTCTGTTACTCAGATCCAGGCTTCAACTTGGTTTCTTAAATTACCGTGTTTATAAGGGCACATCAGAAGAGATCATAGTGAAAATCCATCTTACAACTGCAATTTCACTCTGGTTTTGTCATTGATTAAAATTCATAATGCCATAGGAGGGGATTCAGACCAGCCATTCTTCACATGAAAGGGGAAAAAAGTGACGTGGTTAACCATGTGTTTTATTTTTCTAATATCTCATCACTTATGCAGGTTTGTGTTCATTATCTATATATATGTTCATCCATATTGGATGCTCCATGATAATACCTGCTTTTAAGAAAATCTGAGGAAAGACACAGTTCTGTTTCTTTTTTTCTTAGACTCTGAAAATAATCTGAGTTATTCTATCCTCTAGACATTTTCACCTTTAGCGATGATTGAATTATTACAACCCAAACAGTAAGAAATGTGTTGGCAGTGCTTCTGCTATTTCTGATGTCTAGGGTCAACATAGACTGGGAATAGCAGCTGATGATGGAGAGTCCACATTTTGTGCTGGGATTTAAACAACATTTACCTTTGTCTTGTTCCAAGAGGATTTTTCTCTGCATGAGCTGTCAGCCAAAAAGCAATAGGATTATGTCAGCCTGTGGTCACTGCTGACTCACTTGGCAGGCCTGTCTCTTCTATTAGTCACAAAGGAATTCTATATCGCAAAAGAAGAATATGTCTATTTCTTAGATGCCTTCACTGAGGGCTGAAGTTTAGGGTGATTCGGATATGTTCTCTCTCCCGGCCCTGGGTTTCACTACTAGGCTTGTATGTTGCCATTTGGAGGAAAAAGGCAGCGTAGAAGCCAAGGCCAGATGGATGAAACCTTGGCAAAAGAAAAAAACAGAGTTAAGCTTCTGCCTTTGATTTCCTGCCATCTTTATGTTTTTTCTCTCTCAGGATTTTTTTACAGTCACTAAGTACCTGTCTCTCAGAATCAGCTTTTCACATCCTACCCTTTTCCGTGTCTCATTTCCCTTCTCTTTTTCTACGTTTGTACCCTCCTTTCTACATTTACCAGAAAATAATCTATACAAAAGATTTCAATCATAATCATAAAATGCATTGACTACGGGTTAGGCACTGTTCTGAGTATTTTATTTATACTATCCTGTTTAATCTTCATAATCACCCTATGGGGTAGTTATTATTACAATCTCCACTGCCCAAATTAGAACATTAAGACCCAGAGATGTTACATAATTTGCCCAGAGTTATGCAACAAGTAAAACAGAGCCAGAATTCAAACCCAGGTCAGTTCAACCTAATAAGTTAGCTTTTTTTTTTAATAATTAGAAATAGCCTCCCAACAAAACATGTTATTTTTAGAGACATCCAAACACACAGATTTATACTTTGAGCTTTCTTTGAGCTGTGGAGTAGATTTGTAGCTGAAAGACTTGGTTGTCAGCTTTGGTTGTCTCCCTGGAACTGAGAACAAGCAGAGACTAAAGAGACACAGAATGAAGCCACATGAGGTCATTTGGCTCCAGGATGGTTCTCACCACGGGCTTCTCCATCATTTCAGACATTTACATCAAGCAGCTTTCTGGTCATCATCGACACAGCATCCTGTCTCACAGGTGCCTTTGATGTCACTAAAACATCTCCATTTTCTCCTCCCTTCCCTCTCTCTGGTGCTAGAGAAGCCCATTTGTAAATCACTACTGTCCCTGGAAATCCTTAACCTTCTCCTACCTCCTGGAGCAAGGTGTTTTTTAATGCTTTCCCTGTCTTAAAAATTAGACTCGTCTAGACAGCCTTTCAGCTGAATCTTCAGTACCAAGTTCTGCAAGAGACTGATTAATGTTTTCAAGATGCACTGAATAATGCCTTCTTATGCCTGAACTCAGCACTGTTTTCTGTTAAGCACAGGAAATGATGGTCATGGTGGTAGTGATGGTGATGATAATGATGTTGATGATGGCATACTCACTGATTGACGACTTACTATGTTTCAGACACATGGTACAAGCTCTTCACCTCTGCAATTTCATTTCATCTTCCCTATCAGCCTTATGAGATAGCTACTGTTACTATCATACCCATTTGACAGATGAAAAATGAATCTCAGAGAGATTAAGGAATCTGTCTGTGATTATCCACGTAATAATTAGAAGAGCTGGGATTTATATCCAGGCAGTATACAAAATGCCAGACAGAGCCCTCAGACAAGCAGATACTTGGTCATAAAAAAGAAAAGTTGCTCATTTTTCCTGGACATGAGTTCCCCACTTTTCGGCTCACACCTGGGCTCCCCTTTCTCCATCCTGTAGCCTCAAGCAGAGACAAATTGCTCCACAAATCTCCCTGTCAGAAGGCTAACCACATTTTTCCTGCCAGTGCCTCTGATCCCAGGAGAAAGTGAATGGCCTACATGCCCCATTCTCCATCATAGTATAAACCTCACATGTTGAGTGATTCATTTCTCACCCTTTGAAATTTCTGCAGGAAAGTTCTAATCTACTATCTTTGAGGGAAAACATCCACTGCTAGGAAATAATAAAGGGCAAGAAAGCAAGATGAACTGAAGGACAGAAAGATGCTGGCTGTTTCTCTGTCAGAAAAAAATCATTTGGTTCCAGAAACCATCATAGACAGGGATGACTTTCTCCCAAACACCCTCATGGCTTCCCCCCTCAGGTCTTTCAGGTGTTTATTCAAAAGCCACATTTTGAATAAAGTACCTATGAGGTAGTGTAACATGGACTGTTTTTCCCTATCTCTAACTTTTTTCTTCTCCTACCCTCAGGGAGCAGCTGCTGGTCAAGGTTGGTCTCTGAAGGGTATGCATATTCCCAGTAATGAGTTATGGGATGCAGGTGACCAAGCAAAGCTGAAAGCAATGTAGTTGTCACTCATAAGCAATGTGATAATGTAAACACCAGATAGTAATTTGAATTATTAACTTGATTGATTGTAAAACTGCTTGCTGTACTGCCCCAACTGCCCCATGGATTCTTCACTGACCTGCCACCATCAGTACCTCTCGTAAGTTTTAATAAACCAGTACCTTTCCCTGCTGAACTTCCAGGTAATTTCTTTGAAATAGGTCAACGTTACTTGCAAGCCCTCTGAGATTTGGGGTTACCATATTACAACACCTTTTCCTGTTTCATTTTTTTAATCTTTAGGACATATCATTATCTAACATTCTTTATATCTTACTTGGTTATCTGTGATCTGCCTTGTACTAGGATGTAGGTTGCTTGAGAGCAGGGATCTCCAAGTTTGTTACCGTATTCTTAGCACCCAAAGCATGCTTAGCACATAGTATATGCTGAATGAAAAATATAGGTCTTAAGTGTACAATCTGTAAATGTCAAATGAGAAAATGGAAGCAGTCATATTATAGGGGAGTTAATCATAGGAAAATGTCTGGCTGAGTTATGAAATCTTAACTATGAAGCAATTGTATCCATTTTCATGGTACTTGGTGATGTAGCATAAGTGGATATAATTTGGAGACTTAGAAATGCATAAATTCTTTTCCATTAAAATGGATACAATTTACAATTTTTTTGATTTTGAAGAATTCACTCTGTGAGGGGTGTTTTAAGACTCTTCAAGGTAGGGTAGACTCTAGTGAAAAATCAAAGCCCCTAAATAAGTTACCTGTGGTGCACCGGTAGTATTCTGGAATATCATGCAACAGTAAAAAAAGAATAAAGAGTGGAATAGAGCCCTGTACTAACAACTCAGTTTTAGTATGATATTTATCTAAAATAACACATCCACACACAAAAAAAACCTCTACACACACACACACACACACACACACACACACACACACGTACACACACCCTAGAGGATCTGGAAGGATACACACAAAACTGTTAACAGTGCTTGTAACCAGATGTGGAAGGGGGTGCTTTAGGTGGGGGAGAACATCAGAATTTGACACAATAATCAAAGGGGATTTCAGTGTTATTTGTAATATTTACATTTTTTATAATGAAAATGTATTACTGAGTGACTCATGTAAGCAAATTTTTAAAAATCAAAATAAGAAGCAAGGGAAATTGCCTCTGATCAGGGAGATAATCTTCTGATTATTTGTGATCAAGTCCCTGCCAGAGAAGTGTAAAACACAGAGTATTTTTTCAATAGAAAAGCCAGTAGTATCAGTTAGGGCATCTAAATGATTTAAATTTCTTTATAATTAATGTTCCTGTAAATTTCTAGGACAAAGTTGATGACTATAGAAATATCTCCTTGCTTTAACTCCTCAGAAAAGCCCAAACCAAGTATTCCAAGTGTATAGTGTGTAAAGATTGTGAAGATATAAACAGAAAAATGTGACGTTTCCATCTCATTGGGAAAGGCATCTATCTTCTGTAGGCAGATAGTTTCTCTAATCTTCCTACTAAACCTGAACAGTTCTGGGGTATGTAATGACTACAGAAGCAATTTCAGAAACTTCTGGAGAGAGACACCACACCCGTGAATGACTCTGTAGTTCAGAGTTATTAGCTTGATGCCCAGATGCATATCATATTTGCAAGACGCAGTTTACAATCTGCTCATCTTGACAAATGTGGCACAAGGGGATTTAACTCCCCACATTTGCAATTTCTGTCTCTCCCTCTCCAAATTTATGGTGAAATTGTAGACACCAATAATGCGTGAGGGTTGAATGAATCGAGGTCTCTGCTCTGCTCTCCTAACTCCATTTCACTCAAAGGAGAATAATAAATGGAATGCAGAGAAAAGTCTCAGCAGATAATGAATCGGAGGTCTAATGATCTTCCTGAGCTACAAAATGGATTTGTAATTTACTTGGCATTTGGTGTTTACAGTGACATGTTAAAGCATTTTGGCCATTCTGGGCCACAACTGTGCATTTTAAGCACTTCTTCAATGATTCATGAAGGGTCAGAACTACCTTTCCCTTTCAGGATAAAAATTTTCCATCAGCAACAATGGGAGACATGTTTCCAACTGCCCTGTTTATTGTCTTTATAGTGATGTGATTGATCACCAAAGAGTCTTGGTCTAATCTGTAGCCCCTGGAACCAGAGTGTGACCATTTTTACAAACCAATGCCTGGTATCACACATCTCTCTTTATTTTAAAACCACTTGATCCCTGGCAAGGAATGTTGAGTGAAGACTCATATCTACCCAAGGAAAGTGAAGCACAAAATAACATTTGCTTGCTAAACAGTGCCCAGTCTGTCACTCAGTGGTCATCTCCATCTGGGTTTGTTGCAAAGATAGCAGTTGGTCAGTCACTGCTGGACTATCAATACCACATGGTAATAACACATCAAATGGTCTGAAATTAAGTAGGCTTAAAAAATGAAAGGCTCACTGATTTTTAAAGTTCTCTAGGTACTGCATCCATCCAACTGCTACCTTTTTGCTTCTATAAGGTGTCACTTTTTTTTTTTTCAGGCCAGAGCGGAAATGGAAACAGATCACAAGATAAAGTAAAAGAAAACATCTATTGATTTTTCATGAACCTACACCCTTCATTCATTTAATCATATATCTATTTGTTTATCCATCCTGTCAGTCCACAAATCTGTGTTGCAACTGTTGTACGCTCTCTCAAGTAAAATAAGGTTGAATTTGATATTCATTTTGCACTTCTTTCATCCAAAATTATTCATCAGGCTGAGAAAAGAAATCCACTGGACATATCCATGGCTTCTGCACCCACCCACCTATGTGCTGATGACATCTAAATGTCTACCTGGAGCCCAGGCATCACTCCTGAATTCCAAACTTGCCATCAGCTTCTACCAGACCCCTATACATCAGCTATTTAGGTGTTCCACTAAATTTTATCTAAATATGTCCAAATCAAATTCATCTTCTTTCCCCCTTTCTGCCTTTTCTGTCTTAGTTGGGTGTATAATGTGACATCTGCCAGAAGTCCCGCTCTCACCCTTGGTTGTTGTTTACCCTCAACACCCAGTCAGTTTCCAAGTGCTACCAATTACCTCTTCTTTGTATATCTTCCTCCATCCCATTGCCTCAGCCTTTCTTCACGTTCTTCTCATCCTTCCTGCAAACTAGTGTGATCGACACCAACCTGGTCTCAGTGTAGGGCTCAGTCCCCTTCGAATCCATTCATGTCAGTACAGTTAACGTCAGTACAGTCTTTCAGAGAATGCAGCACTGATTATTTCTCTGATTGAAACCTTTGTTAGTTCACCCCCATATTCAGGAAAGTGCCCAAACAAGGCCCTTTCTAACCTGGACTCTGCCTGTCTTTCCAGGCACCTTCACCGATTCCTCCCACAAGACTCCAATGTAAAACCTGCAGAATTCCTTAGGAGTTACCCCTTGTCCTACACTCCCTCTCACCTCAATGGAGTGGCAATGTGACTCAGGCAGCTGCTACTGTGCATTGATTAGAGCCTGCGAGGGACTCATGTAAATTGAAAAATTCAACATTACTGACGCCATAGACCCATGCATTCCCCAAATCATTTACGCAAACGAAATTGGGCTTTCATGGAGTTTATCTTCAATTGGATTTTTTTTCATTCTGGCTATGATGTCATCCCAAAAGAATAGATGAAATTCCATTAAGTCCTCTCCAGTGTCTCAATGCTCCTAACTGTGATGATTCAAGAACTGGTATTTAGGGAAAACTGAGAAGAGATCACAAAGGATCTTTCTGAGAAATCTGTTTGTTTAACCATGAGTACTCTTATTTTTCCTTAACTAGAAGGCCTTTGTTATTGTGCATGGGAGCTCTCCAAGAGTGGGTTTGAGGAGCAACTTTTTTCCAGGTTGAACAGGGTAGCCTGGTTCTAGCTACCAGATTAATAACTACCTATAGTGATGTTCCGCTGAATGCAATCTGGCTTCCCCAGATTCCAGCAACCTTTGGTGTAATAAATCATTCGTTCGGCTGTGCAGTAGCATTTAAGGCCTGCCTGCTTAATCTTTAATTGGTTAAGCACTTACAAGCTCAAATTACATAGTATAAAAAATATTGCAATAGATCACAGTATTGTCAATTTTCCCCTGCAGAACTCTGACATTCTCAAGCTTAACAAAGCTCACCTCTCTCTTGCATGCGTTAATTACCACAATGTCCTTGGAACAGAGATTAGCATAATTATTATTTGCAAAGAGAATTTATTTCTGTCTCCTGAATGGCAGAAGCCCACACATGTGCACATAATGTGTGTGTGTCGGGGTATGTGTGTTGAAGGGCATCCAGAGCTTGAATAGGGCCTCTTTTTTTGGCTCATCACTGCCCAAGTACCTTTATAAGTGTTCGTTCACCCTGCCAACTTATTTCTTCAAGGATCCTTTAACTTATCCTTTACAGACGTGTATCTTCCTCCAAGAAGTCTTCCCTCACTTCCATCTTCTATCTTGATTTAACAGCCCTTTGTCTGGGCTACCACAGAGTCAACACTTACTGGGTAATTCCTATGTCAGATAGCTGGCTTGGTACAAGGAATTCATAGATGGATAAAACTACTCTCTCAAGAAGTTAAGACCCAACCTACCCCATTCCAGGCTGTATTGTCATTGTATGACTTATCTGTCTCTGATATCAGACTGTGTCTGGCATATGGTGGATGTTATATTAACAGATAAATAAGACACCTCTACTTCAGCAGAATGTTAGTAATCAAAGGGGCTTTAATATGTAATAAACTTTAATTCAATTTCATTGGGGAAAAAACCTCATAAACTAGGTCTGGGTGTAGAGGAAGTTCACAATGCTCAACAGTTATGAGGATGTTCATTAAACAAGTATGAAAGCTGGAGTGTCTACACCAGCTTGTTTAAGGTGTAGGTAGGCCAACTCGGGTCCCTAGGGAAGGAAGGCCTGCACACCTAGCCTCCTACAATGAGTTTCCAAAAGGGAGCAGATCACTTCCTCTCTTCTCTCACCTCCCTCCCTTCCATCCCAACAGAGTCTCTAGAAAACAGCCTGTGTGATGTATGTCTTTGATGGAATTATTGGCACTAAAACATGGCATGAAAGACGTCCCTTTTGCTGACTTTTATCTAATTAATCTGTAAGGGAAAAAAAGCAATAGTTACTGAACTCTGGAGAACTTTTCTTCGAGTATTAGCCTAATTTTTTTTTAGATAGAAATAGACAATTTTTAAAGATATCCCTTTTTCCCTATTGAATGTTTTGCTCTGAATGAAGACTAATACAAGAAAAAAAATCACGCTTTTATGTAATCATGAAGCACTGTTGTTTTGTTTGAAACAGTGGAACTTTGTAATGATAAATTGCTTTTTAAAAAACTCCTACATTATCTGTTTGCCAACATAAAAATGGAATAGAGATGATTTCTTGTCTCTCTAGCAAATTTCAAGTAGAAAAATGTGTTTTGAAGTAAGGGGAGAAGGGATTTTCCAGGTACTCAGTCTATGACGTGTTCTTTTCATTTCTTGGATATTTTTGCATCATAATTAATATTTTTTGCCACCAGAGATCCTGAGATGAGTTAAAAGAATTTCTTTTTTTAAAAAAAATCAATTAACACATTACTTATTGATGCCATGTTATAAGCATCCAGAGAAAAAACTTCATTCTGTGAAATTCTTCTCACAACTACCAAATAACTGAGTTCTTTCAGGTACTTTATTACATGGATAAAGATAAGAGAAGTGTTTGTCATACAGGGTACTTGTAGTAGAGTATTATTTCTAAGCAGACCTTCTAAGTATTTTGGGGCAAAAGAAATTGTAATGCAGAGCTCTCTACTAGAAGTGTTTATGGAAGGGCATTTGTCTGAATCAGACAATCTTTTTTCCTTAGAAAAAGGATCCACTTTTACCCCCATGATTCAGTGGTTAGGGTACAACAGAGGGTACAGTGGCTCATGCCTGCAATCCCAGCACTTTGAGAAGCCAAGGTGGGATAGTTGATTGCTTGAGCCTAGGAGTTCGAGACCAGCCTGGGCAATATAGCAAGACCTCATCTCTACAAAAGTAAAAAAAAAAAAACTTAGCAGAGTGTGGTGGCACACACCTGTAGTCCCAGCTACTTGGGAAGCTGAGACAGAAAGATTACCTAGCCCAGGAATCTGAGGCTATAGTGAGCCATGATCATGCCACTGCACTCCAGCCTGGGTGAAAGAGTGAGATCCCCACTCAGGGAAAAAAAAAAAAGAGCATGCACTTTGAAGCCAGACTATCCAGGTTCAAATCTCAACTCTTCCAAGGTCAAAGCTGTGTGACCTTGACCAAGTTACTCTCTTTGTCTTAATTTCTGTATATAATGATCATAGTACTTACCTCCTCGCCTTGTGAGAAAAAAATGACTCAATTAATTAATCCATGCTAAGTGCTTCATATGTACCCAGCACATAGTCATTTCAGTTATTTATTCCCTTCCCAATTCATATCCAACCTTGGGCTATTTTTGCAGCGATTTCATGAGCTGTGACTGCCCCAAAACAACGGGGGGGGGGGGAAACACAGCAAATATATATATTTTAGTGAGAGTGCAGGAAGATCATCCCAAATACACACAGTTAGAAGGGACAGACTTAGAAATGAAAAAAGAAAAAAAAAACTTTCAGAACTCCAGTCCATATGTTTCCCTAGAGCAAACCACTTCCTTTCCAACCATGAATTTCATGTAAATATTTACAGATAGCTAGAAAGAAGCTAGACTCCTTATAAGTATATAAACTAATGCCTGACTTTACCAGATGCCAAATCCCTGAAAGATCTCTCTCTGAAACAAGTCTTTAAACTACACAAAGCAAATTGTCAGTTTGGAAAACAATGAGAATTTTAAGTCACTATCTTCTATTAAATATTGCAGTTACGCAGACACACACAGAGTGAGAGAAAGAGGGAGAGAGAGAGAGAGAAACAGAAAAAGGTGAGAGTGAGTGGGGAGAGAAAGGCTGTGCTTTATACTAAAAAGAAGTTTAAAAAAAAAAGCAATCTGCACTACCCTGAGTTCTCTCACTGATAAGCTCTGTGATGTGAACTTGGGTGAAACTCTCAACCTCTGGGGGCATCCATTTCCTCAGCTGTACACTAAGGGAGTTGAACTAGATGACTGCTAAGATTTCTTACGGCTCAGATATCCTACAACTTTATAAAATAAAATAGATGTTAGATGTTGCATCCAGTAGGCGACAGAAACTGACTCTGGAAACTTAAGCAGGAAAAGGATGTTTTTGCAAGCATATCACTAGTAGCTCACAGAATCCAAGGGAAGGCTGGAGAATTAGGCTCAGAACCAAAGCAGTAGGGGATATGTTTGCTGTTTAGAAGCAGGAGCAATTGAACTCTGCTACTGCAATGAGTAAGCTCTAGTCATTTTTTGCACCCAAAATTCAAAGTCCTGAGAGAGAGGGTCAAATCCCACCTCCGCCCTTAGAGGTAACCACTGTTCTGAATCTACAGCCAACATTTACCCTTTAAAGTCCATCAGAAAGATGTATATTGCAAGGGAGGAGCAGATTGGGGAGAAGCAAGTAGCCGTCACTTGAGACTGAAGAAGATGTGGTTCCTGCTCTCACTCTCAGACTGGTGTGGAAACAAATAAATACAACTAGCTGTGGCCCAAGGCAGGATGTGAGAAGTACCATGATAAAGGAACTATACAACCCAAGGAAACACAGAAAAAAGACATTATCCTAACCAGCGTGAGCAGGGGAAACTTTATAGACAAGGTAGCCTATCTGCTCTTGGAGGATGAAGAGGATTTCTGAAGATGGAAGGAAGGACAACGTAACAGTCAGAAAAAAGGTAAGGAAGAGAAGGTAGTGATTGACTGCACCCTCCAGGGATAGCAAAGCACAGGAGGGGAAAGAGTCAAACTTAAGGCTAGAATCCAAGTACAGAGTTTGGAGGGAATCCTCTGGAAAATGGAAATTCTAGAAACTAAAATTAGCAGCTATATGTTCGGGCAATATTGTTTTCTGCATGCAGATGTCTGGAAGATTGCCATGTATGTCTTTTCTCTCCTCCCCCCTCCACCCACCCTCACTCCACCCCAAATTATTTACCAAGTACCACCAATGCCCCTCATACCATCTCCTCTGTGAATTCTCACTTCTTCTACTCTAAGCTCACCGCGTCCACTTAATGATGGGCATGGTGCCATGTTTCCTCTCTCCCCTCTTCGACCTACACCTGAATTCTTTGAATGGAGGGTTAGGATCCTGGCTGCTCGGAGGCACACAAAGGTCAAGGAGGTGAGTATGGCTCACAACTAGGGAGGAAATTCTACAGTGAGAGCCACAGACACAGAACTGAGCCATAAGTCATAGGGAAGGAGCGTGGGACGGGTCAGATGTGGAGCCACTTGGCAAGTAGGGTGTACTAGGGGGTCAGAGGTGTAGATTGGAAGCCATGAATCATGCCAGGCACCAAGGACCACAGGTTGGGTTTTACTGGGGCCAGTTGTTGGGGGAGGGGGACACACAGAACCAGAGACCAAGCAACAATTCCAGTCAGACATCTTCTTAAAAGGTACAGTGAACCCAGTTTCCTTGTACTCCCAGAAGAGAGCATTGATGATGCTCTTGGCTGCAGCTCCTTCTCTTGGGTATCCCCTCCATCTGTTCTGCTCCCTTTGCCCTGTCTCTACCTCACAGTGCCAGAAGTAGAAGCAGCACAGACTTTGCAGCCCAACCAACCTAGGATTGAACCATCCATCACTAGGATTGATGAACTTTCCTTGGTCTCATCTTCCTCAGAGAGAATGACACCTATCTCTGGGAATCATTGTGAGAAGCAAATGAGAGTGTACATAGCATATGCCAGATGTATAGTGGGGGCTCGATACACTGTTCTTCATCCAACAAACATTTATGAAGAAACCACTACAAGCCAAACACCCTACCAGCTGCCAGGGATACTATGGTGAGCAGAACCATACATGTTTTCCTACCCTCATGTTCCAGTCTAGAAAGGGAGACAGATGTTAATTAATAACCATGAAAATAATTGTAAATAATAGATATGAAAAAGGAATACGGGGCCCAAGAACATGTATACTTGGGAAGTTTGAGGACTCTGAGATTAGGAGAAGTTATCTTTAAAAGCCTGCTCAAAAATCACCTCTTCAAGAAACTGTCCTGATTACCCCCAACTGGAAATTGTTGGCCTGTAAATTCTGAGTAGGAAACATGCATCATTTAACTTATTATAGTGTGTCTACTATTTTAGTAGTGTGTATATCCTGTCTCCTCTGCCAGATCCCAAGTTCTTTGTGGGCAGAGAATGGGCCATCTACATATTTATGTTCTTCCCAGTATATGTTATACTTTATTATTTTAATAAACAAGTGAAATTGGCTTCCTGAAAGCTGCCACATTTTTACAAAACTTGAAATTTAATTTATGCCTTTTGTTAGCCAAGTTACCATTGATTTCCAGTCATTTTGTCAGAACATAATAGGTGATATGCAGTAAAAAAAAAATTCTTTGGTTTCTCAGAAATTGCATAATATCCATACCTCAAAGAGTGTGACATCCCTGCACTCCTGCTGAAAAAATTCTGGACCTGAACTTGACTCACTTATTACATAAAGATACACAGACAAGAAAAAAGCAAAACCAGTAGAATTCCATTTGCCAAATCTTCAGTCCCTAAATTTGACAAATAGAACCTCAACTTTTGATCTAAAAAAAAAGACAAAAAAAAAAAAACGTGGGTACCAGAAAAACCTCTGTGTTCCGGAACATTCATTTGTACTAGATTGCTTATGTAGGGGAGGAAAAATATTTTCCCTCTCTCCTTTTAAGTTCATAGCTGAGGCCTCTATAACAAAAGATTAATACGAGAAAAAGATCCTAATTTATTGAAATAAGTTTTAAATAACATGAGATTCTTCATAAGGAAATGAAGTGTCAAGGAGACTGTTAAACCTGAGTGTTTTTTATGGTGGGTTTGATGAAGACAGGAGAGACATAGACAAATATGATAGGGGGGAAATAGTGTGATCTAATAGTAATGTGCTGGGGAAAACTTAGGAAGGCCTGTTTGTTCAGATTCCTCTCTGTGCCCCTGTGTCTTCAGAAATAAGGAAGCTCCTTTCCTCTGAGTATGAGGAGGGCACCTCTCACATGAGGGTCTTATGGTCTATTTCAGAGGAAGGTCAGAGGGTTTTTGACCTGCTTCTGGGAGAAAGATGGCGGGGGAGGGTCAGAGTGACCTTCTTGCTTCTGCCATTTTCTCAAATTCCTTCAGCTTAGAAAATTTAGTTTGCCAAAGTGCTCGATGTTGGGGTAGCATGTCCTGAACCCCATCACTTCAGATTAAATCTGACCCTGCAGTTAAACTCTGTAAACCAATTTAGATCAGCAATTTTAACCATATAAGGATGCCAGGAAATGAAATTTCATCTTAACTCTGGGAAGGTATTGTTATATTTTTCAATGTTAAGAGGATGGCCCTCTTATCTATATATGCTTTTTATTGTAATGAATTACTGTAATTATGCTTGACATTAATGATGGCAGTAACAAATATGAATGCCAAAACAATCTGAGGAAACATTTTGCTATTAGACTTAAATACTCAAGTATTTTATTTAAATTCGTTTTATTTTGGTATCTTTGACTTTTATTTTAAGCATTCTGGTGCCAAAAGAAAGTAAGATTTATAAATGCAAACAAATGTATAAACAAACAACCCAGGATGTCTTAGATAATTTACCAATAGAAACAATCCATCTGTATTAAAAAAAAAATCAAATTATATCAACATCTGCAATGTAGCCCAACAAGAGAAAGGATTTGCATCCATGACCTTTACCCTGGTTTTGGTTCCTCACAATTCAAATCTTGGGTCTATTCTAAGCTGTATAAAGGTGGATTTAAAAAAGAAAAACACTAAGCATTCTCTTGCTGTTTCCCTGGGTTTCATCAGCTTGATTTCCATGACTCATAATGGTTTCTTGAACAAACTCTTGATCCCTTGGTCTCATGGGTCGAATGAATGCTCTTGAGCTAGTTATCATCAGCCAATCAGCCTTCTCACTGCTTTCCTACTGTGTATCCTCAGCTGGACCCAAACATTTGCTGGTTCACTCATTCCCAAAATAAAATTATGAGTATTTCTTCAAAAGGGTTCAGTCCAAATTGCCCAGGGGTATTCTGAAGATTTAAATAAAAACAAGCAAATATTATTCACAATAAATTTTGTTAAGTGTTACCTGAATTAAACTTGGTAGAAAACAACTTGAAGATCATTTATTAAAACTGCACCTTATAAGAATACCAGAAACCTTCCTCAAGTCACTGATTCAGGGCTTTTTCTGATTCTGTTATGAAGTGGAGTGAACATTATATTCCTAAAAAGACATTATGATCAGTGATATACTTCTCAGCCTGGGACCTAGGAAACATAAGGTCTCCTCTAGCCTCTGCTGCTATAGTATGTTTGGTTTATTTACTACATCTATTACATGAAAATGTAAGTGTTCATGAAGTTTCAGTTATGACAGTCCATGATTCTAGTAGAGAGACATAGAAGCTGGGATTTATTTATTCCCTCAACAAATACTTATTAAACATCTATTAAAAATATCATATCCCCTGAATGAGGGGGTCTCTACACTCTCCTAGTCCCCTGTGAGTACCTCTATTGTGTCACTTGACACAATATGTATTTGAATTGAGGGTTCCCTAATCTAATTCTTCCAATGACTGTTTTGTTATTTTTGCCAATGAGTAGAATTCTTGACACACAATTGATGCTCAAAAATCATTTGGTAGCCAGACACGGTATCTCATGCCTGTAATCCCAGCACTCTGGGAGGCTGAGGTGGAAGGATTGCTTGAGCCCAGGAGTTTAAGACCAGCCTGGGAAACATAGCAAGACCTCGTCTCTATAAAAATAAAAAAATGTAGCTGGGTGGGGTGACACACCCCTGTAGTCCCAGCTATTTGGGAGGCTGAGGCAGAAGGATACCCGAGCCCAGGAGGTCAAGACTGCAGTGAGAAGTGATCATGCCACTGAAATCCAGCCTAGGCGACAGAGGGAGACTTTGACTCAAAAAAAATTGTCAGATGAACAAAGGAGAGCTCTTCAGATGCAAAGTTGGGCATTCCAGAATGAGGACCAGAATAAGAGGTATCAAGCATAATATCCAATAATATTTCACTAACACAATCATATGACTACATTTTATTTTACCTAGGAATTTCTGAGCCAACAGCAGACCCTGGTTGCACTAAGAGTCAAGCACTAAGACCTGCCTCTCTTTTGTCCTGAGCACATAAATATCTTTGGCACGTAGTTTCAGTTGGCATATTGAGTTATCTATGCTGGATCCCCTTGGTCACTTCTCCTAGTATGTTCTCAACTTGTTTCCACCCTGCTTGGTGCCCTGAGAGGCCAGCCTACATGAACTGCCTCCACTGGGTTCCAGTGCCCTCTGACTCTGGTTGGGTTTGGCCAATGAAAAGTGCTGGGAAGAACAGAGGAAGGAGAACAGAGATGTTAGAATATTTATTCTCTCTTCAGGGCAACCACAGGCTATAGTGTTCCTTGACCAAAGGTCACACATCCTGTCAGATACCTACATAGTCGGAGTATGTGTGTGTGTGTGTGTGTGTGTGTGTGTGTGTGTGTGTGTCTGAATTTCTTGCCCCCTTTGTCTTAAGGAAAGCAGCAGGGCCCCCATTATGCATTCTAGCTTAACAGGCCCTTGGATAACATCAGTTTCCTGATAGGGCCTTGACTGATAACCCCTCAAGTATCATGTAGAATAAATGATGTAGCCAATCACCTCCAAGTACAGTAAAAGAGTACTAATACATGCTAGTTTCCTTCCTCTTTCCTGTTATGTGGGGGCACAATGGCTGTACATAACATCTTTTTTTTTTTTGAGTTGGAGTCTCACTCTGTCGCCCAGGCACACTCACAGCCAACCCAGTGTAGACCCACTGAGCTCTGGTGATCCTTACACCTTAACCTTCCAAGTAGCTGAAACTACAGGCATGTGCTACCATATCCAGCTAATTTTTGATTTATTGTAGAGATGAGGTCTCACCAAGTTGCCCAGGCTGGTCTTGAACCCATGGGCTCAGGCAATCCACTCACCTCGTCCTCTCAAAAGTACTGGGATTACAGGTTGAGCCACTGAGCCTGGCCTATGTAATGCCTTTAACATAATAGTTACTTTAAAAATATTTGTTCGAATAAATGAAAAAAATCCTAAGACACTTCTGATCACAGATTCAAGTATGCAGAAATCAATGTGTGTTCATCTAGATTGTCAGATGTTAAATTTAGAGGATTTATTTACTTCAGTAATTGGGGGGCAAAAGGGGAACTTTACACCTTTCATTCTCTCTGTTCTTATGTTCAGACTAAATTATGGCTCAAATCCAGGAAAAACAGTGCCAAAGGGACAAGCTGACATCTCAGGGGCAGTTTAACAGACTAAGATATTTTTGTACTGATCCTTTCTAAATTCTGGAGAAAATCGTGATTTTATTTCCTGTAGTCTAATTCATACAAACTGACTTTACAAATTTGAAATCGCAAATCCTACCACCTACATCCAGATAGAAATGTCATCTGGGGTAAACTCCACCTCCTTGAATCTATTCATGTTTATAGTGAATTAAGACCAAGCAGTCCATAAAGCACCATCATCACTCACTGTGTCTATTGTTCTCGCCGATGCACTGTGAAAGTCGCTCACAGTTCTGGTATTGGGGGAAGCACTTCCTTGGCCTGAGCCAAAGGCAGCCTCTGCGTGGTCTCTACTGTTTAAGAAGGAGAATGGTTTTAGTCTATATTTAGTTAATACAATGCAAAAAAGAGACACCATATATTTGAAAGTAGTGAGTGTAGTAAAGAAGCATGTCCTACATCTAGGAAAGATGTGGGCAGTTTCCACAGCTCACTAAACATCCTGCCTACAACTCTGATACCTGTACCCATTTCTCTCAACTCTGTTTCTTTCCCTCTGTCCTTTGTCTTTTCCCTCAACTTTTCACCCCATATTCTCGGCACAAAACCTGAAGCATTTGAGGAGGAGCAACATAGAGAAAACTTTTAAAATACAATGTCAAGTAACAAGAAAAGACTCCAAGTTTGTCCCAAAGAAGACTATTAATGATGTTCTTGGTTTCAGGGACAATTTTACCCAGAAGCAAAGTAACAAATAAGATGAATTCTGATCTGTCTTTTTTCTGATTGTGTGTCTTTAAAAATTCTTCTAAGACTAACTTCAGCTGCTTTCAAAGTAGAAGATGAAAAGTTATTTTCTTATCTGAGTTTTGTGTCATGATTAGAAAGGCCAACTTTGCTGTTATTAATGAGTTCTACTGTTGTAACTTCTATTACCTTTATGGTTTCATATTTACATTGAAATCATTGATCCATTAGAAAGGTACCCTAATGTTAGTGTGAGATCTGGACTAAGTTAATTTTTTGTCCTAAATGATTATTCAAGTCTCCCAACACCATTCATTCAGGAATCCTTCATTTTCCTACTGATTTGGCATGCCATTTTTAATTACTTATTAAAATCCTGAACTTTCTAATTTTTCACTTGATATGGTTATCTAGTCATGTACCAATACCATGATTGAATAAATACATCTTTTATTCTGTTTTAGTTTTTTTCCTGGTTATTATTGACAGTTTATTTTTCATAGAGATATTAAAATGAATTTGTTTTTTTTCAAAAATATTATATTTATTGATTGACTTAAGAAGATTGGCATCTTTATATATTCATCTTCTTAAACAAGAACATGTTACAATTTTCTTTTGTTCAAGTCATGTTTATGTCCATCAAGAGCATTTTTCTGATGTTTTCTTCAGAAAGATCTTGCATGTTTCTAATTAAGTTTATTCCTAGTTAGTTAATCTTTTTACAGTTGTTTTAAATGTAAAGTATCTTCTAAATGGTTGTTATTTAACATATGAATCCTACTGTTTTTATATTAATTTGTATCCTCTCCCTTACTACAGTTTTATTTTGATTTTTTTAAGGAATTATCTTAGGTTTATCATGTATATAATTATCATCTGCAAACTAATTGATCATCTGACCTATTTCATATTTCCAAACTTCATATATCTCTTACATAATTGTGTTGACTAGTACTTTCAATACAATGTTACAAAACTGACAATAGTGGACATCCTTGAAAAGGCTTCATCTAGACATGCTTTTAGTGTTTCTCTATTAGGCATATTTCTCGGTTTTTATTTGTTTGAGACAAATATATTCTATCATGTTAAGTAAGTGCTTTTTTATTAGACGTTTTCATGGAGAATGAACATTATCTTTTGTCAAATGCATTTTAAGTATCTATAGAGATGATCAAACCATTTTTAACCTTAGATCTTTGAATGATATTGACAGATTTTCTAATGCTAAATTGTCCTTGTATTCCTGGAATAAGCCCCGCTTGATAATGGTAGGGGTTCAGGCAATGTATGTGTGTGTGTACACATTTTATTTTATTATAAATATAGATAGGTGGGGTACAAGTCAGGATTAGTTACACAAGTGAGCTGCATGCAGGTGAAGTTTGGACCTCCATGTGGCCCTCACTTCTCATGTTTTAGAGCCACATACCCCTTGTGATGCTACGTGCCACCAACCTTCCCTGGCTGTGTCCAGTGACTGTCAATCCCTCCCTCCCTTGTGCTACTGCATGCTTTTGCTAATATTTTGTTTAGGATTTTTGTATATATATATATATATGCAAGATTGCTCAGTGGTTTCATTTTAGACTCAACCTTTCTTAGGTTTGAATACTGTTATTAATGTTTATTTCACAAATAGAATTAAACGACATTCTTTTTTCCTTTGGTCTTGCAGCAGATGAAATACCATTGGAAGTATTTATTTCTTAGAGATTGTTAAAATTCTCCTAAATAGTTGTTGTTTAATATATGCATCCTACTGTTAAACTGCTCTTCCTGTCACTTTTTGAAGGATAATTAGCGAATTTTCTATTTCTACTATGACAATTGCTTTCCTTAGAGTTTCTATTTCTTCTAGTGTTAGGTTTTCTAAATTTTCCCAGAAAATCATCTAATTTAACTAAAGATTTTTAAAATTAAGATAGTAGCTACTATTAGGAGGCAGGAATAGATAGGCCATTTCCAACAGATATTGAGGGCCTTTGCAAGTCTATGGAAATGCTAAAATCACCACTAAGAGCATTCAGACTTCTAAAAAGTAATTGACAAAACTTCCCTGTCTGACTAGAACAAAGGTAAGAAAGTAAGACCCACAGCCCAGTCTTTACCTAGCTAGGCTCACAGCTCCCATCTCCTGTCTCTTTTGCACAGATCTATTATGTGTGGGCCCTTTAGTATCCTTGACGTTTATTTTATGGTCACGAAGTACCAACCATACCTATAGGGCTAGCTCTCTGAAATTTCAGTCAAATCTCACACTGAAAGTTCCTAGCAGTCTGTGATTTTTGTCTTTCTAAGGATGGTTGTGGTAGGCAGAATTCTAAGATGAGCCCCAAGGTTTCCATTCCTTGGCATGCACTCTCTGTATAATCTCCTCCCCTGAAATGTGAGCAGGACCATGAACAAGGTGGATATCTGTGATTAGGTTATATTAGAAGGCAAAGATGAAAGGAATGTATAGGTATTGTTTACATTCCAGATCAGTGAGAAGGGAGAGTATCTTGAGCAGACCCGACTCAAAGAGTTAAAATCCCTTAATAGTGACTGGACCCTTCACGAGGTCAGAGAGACTTGCTGGGCTTAAAGAAGCAAACTGCCATGATTTTTTCATGGAAAGGGCCTCATGGCAGAACACTGCAGGTGATCTCTAGGGACCTGAGGGTAGCCTCCAGTGAGAAGCCAAGACCCTCAGTATAATGAAATGAATTCTGCCAATAACCTGAATGAGCATGTAAGTAGAGTCTTCAGATGAGAAAGCAGTCTAGCCAATATCTTGATTTCAGAATGTGGAAGATTTCACCCTGAGGAACATGCAGTTAAGCCATGCCCAGACTTCTGACAGACAGAAGCTGTGAGATGATAAATGTGTGTTGTTTTAAGCCACCAAGTGTGTGGTAATTGGGCACACAACAACAGAAAGCTAATATAGTGATCAACAGACCCTTGACCGGAAAATCACCAGAAGTAGTAATTTAAAATGCAGGTTTTGGGGTCCCATCCCGCATCTGTTGAATTAATTCTCCAGCGATGCATTGCCTTCAGTTTCTCCTTGCATCCAAAATCATGTAACACATCTTCCTTTGCAGGGACCTGGGAGGCTGAATTTTTATAGACATCCAAGTTGATTCTGCTGCACATTAAAGCTTCAGAATGAACTTACCATGCAAATAATTATTCAGATAATTTTTGACAAAGCATCTTATAACCCAGAATTTGAGATTTGTGATTGTTCTTTTTAAAGGTTAATACATCAAAAGAGCCTGTTCATGAAACTAAATAATTATCAAAGGAAATTAACAGAGTTCTTTTGGTTGAAAAGCCAAACTGCTCATTATTTGCTTATTCATTCAGTTCACTGACGTTCTACAGCATGCTATAACTGTAATTTACTATAGAAAGCTATTACCTGTCAAAATGATAGCTAGTCTGAAGTAATTCTCTAGTGGTGCACTGTCTTCAGTTTCTCCTAGTATCCAAAATCATGTAACTAACATGGTAATAGCAAAACTTCTAAAAAATTGATTAAAAGGTAGGATATGTGTCATTTTAATACCTTCTTCAGAATAGCTAAAATGAGTAGATGTTTTTTTCTAGTTCTACACTGGGAAATACAATTTCTTTCAAGTAATATTAATTCACCAACATGAGTTAAGGCAGCAGGAGCAGTCAGAAAAACTTCACAGAAGCCTTTTCATGAATTTGTCAAATCTCTGAACCAAACATATCTGTGACTTTTTTTCAGGAACCTCAGAGAGACTAAAACATTTTTGTTTAAATCCCAGTCTGAATTTTGACCTGGCCAAATCTAGTGAACAAAATAGATTTTCGGCAGTAGAAACCTTGATTAAAAATAAAACTCCATGCCTTGTGTTCTCAAATAAAGCCCCTATCACACTATCCATGACCATGTCCAGGTTGCCCTCTGATGCTTCCTCTTTTTCTTCTATTTTTTTTTAAGATTTCTATCTCTTTTCAAAGGTGCTTTATATCCATGATATCTGGTATCTAACCTCAATTCATCTTTCCAGAGTAATTTTTGATTCCCACTGAAACTTGCAAGGTGTATTCATCCCTTTGGTCCTGATGATTTTCATGTCAAAGACGTGGTCTGTTTCTCACCATGAGGGCACATCTAAAACTTTCTCCTCCCAGCCAGGCTCTCTCGGCTGCTAAGGGAATTTGCCCAATCAATTTTTTATATTCTGATCTCCAAACTGCTTGTTCAGCTACAATTTTACTTGGTGATCAAATTGGAAAGCCAAAAAGTGGCTAAAAACAAAACAAAACAAGAAAGAGTAAAGAGGGTTAGGATCACACAATATATGTCTCCCTGTGCCCTCTACTTCCCTAACAATGGACTGACTCAACTCTGTTGTAATTACTCATTTGTGTGCCTTCTTGTGTACCAAGATTATGTTTTATTCCCCAGAACCCATCTTAGATCATGACCCATAATAAGTACTCAACAGACATGTACTAAAAATGAGGGAAAAAATGTCACTTAACTCCTTTGTGCCTCATTTTTCTTACTAACAGGACATGGGTTCAGGCAGTTCAAGAAATAACTGTGGAGTGCCACCCAGGAATTTGAAAGTAAGGAAAATGGAATGTTCCACTGAGAGTCAATCTATAAAATCAACCCATGATCAAAACACAAACACACAGTCATCTTCAAAAAATTATTCCTGGCTAGGTGTGGTGGCTCATGCCTATAGTCTCAACACTCTGGGGGCCAAGGCGAGAGAATTGCTTGAGCAGGAGTTTAAGATCAGCCTGGGCAACATAGCAAGATTTCGTTTCTACATAATATCAAAAAATTAGCTGGACATGGTGGTGCATGCCTGCAGTCCCAGCTGTTTGAGAGGCTGAGGCAGAAAGATCGCCTAAGCCCAGAAGTTCAAAGCTATGGTGAGCCTTGATCTTGCACTCCAGCCTGGGTGACTAAAACAAAAAAAAAATCCCAATCCAAAGTCTGTTTAAAAATGTGGTACATATACACAATGGAATATGACACAGTCATAAAGGACAAATATATGGATTTTACAGCAGCTTGTGTGGATTTAGAGTCCATCATACTCAATGATCTATCACAGAAGCAAAGAATAGAATACCACATGTTCTCACTCATAAGCAGACCCTGAACATTTACCATAATACTATAAGAAAGGAATTGGCAGTAGTGGGATACTTCCAGGGTGGTAGTGAGGTGGGGGGCACAACATCAATAAGGGTACCAGATCTCAAACCAGACAAACTGGGGACCAAAGGGAGACCCAAACTTTACCTGTACAATGACCACTTGTAACCTAATCCTAAATTGTATCCCACATCTTTAAAAACAACAACAACAACAACAATAAAGTCTGTTAAGTGTTAAAAGTGTTGTGTTAAATGAGCCAGTCAGGCTACCCCTAAAGTGGGGAAGAAGATCTCAAGCTATCTGGCAAAGGAATGCATTTTAAGACCTACCCAACTTCCTTGTCTGTGATTTGACTTCCCACAGGGTTCCGTCTAAGAAAGAGGAATTCATGTGCTTGCCATCAGAAGTGTTTTGGTCCACATTTCTCTCAATTGCACTATCCTTTGTGAATTAGTCGGTTGGCCTTCAGGTTCTGCAAATCTATTGGTGTGAGATGCATTATACAATGGATCCTTCTTTATGTGCTGTCAGTGCAGAAGGCTAAAGTTCACAGGCCTAAGGAAAGGCACTGGACCCGGTAAACTTGCCTGCCATGAAAATCATCAAGACCAAAGGAACAAACATACCTTGCAAGTTTCCATTACTCAGTGGGAATCAAAAATCACTCTGGAAAGATGAATTAAGGTTAGGTACTAGATGTCGTGGATATAAACCACCTATAAATTCATGAGGCACCTGTGTGGCCTTGTGAGAGGCAGCAGTCAGGCAGCCAATCCAGGCAGGGTCCTGGCCTTGTCCCATGCATTCTGTTCAAAGTTTTGGCAGTGGGTACTGATACTTGCACAACTGAAATTACTCCCCTGTGGCTTTGGCAAGGCTATTGTGGCTATCTGGAGGCTAAAAGGGGAAACATGAAGGTAAGGACAAAATGAGATGAGAAAGGTGAATGTTGATACACTTGGAAAATTAGAAAGCACTACAAAGTGAAAGACAAAATATTTTCACAAGCATTTGTTAGGTCTTCTCAGGGAGCCAGCTCAGAATTTAGTAGGACTCATGTATGTGCTCAGCAGAGGAGGCCCATGGGTAGCTGACCTTGGAAATGATGCTTCTTAGCATTTCCTTCTTCTCCATACTTTGGGATATTCTGCCATCAGGATTTTGTGGAGGCCGTGGCAATAAATATCTAAACTGTAGCCACAAAGTACCTGGTTTCCTCACAAGAACTTCTTCAAAAATGAAGAAATTCAGGATAATCTTTACAGATTACTTTGGTCAACACAGCTGTGGGAATTTTCAGACTGCTTGATGATTCTTTTTCAGTGCTCTATTCTGGTTTCAAAAATAAAACCTTCCAATCTCATTATTTTTTCTTATTGCCATAGAAATGCAGAACTTCAATATTGCTATATATCACCCTGACCTTTTCATCACATAAAACATTGGCATTTTTGTGTAAGCTCAAGATAGCCAGTAGCCTGTGAGGGCTAACAGAAGCAATCATGGCAGTTTAAAATAGATTTCAATTATTCAAGGTGCCAAATTCCTACTATGTTCAGAGCTCCATCTGTTATTAACAATGATTCTAAAACTACTCATCTGCTCCAAATCTGGTCAATGTGAAAATCGGATAAGGATAGAAAATAAAAGACTGCAGAATTATCTAGAGTTAACTAAAGAGAGAGAGAAAAAAAAAATTTTTAGAAAACCCTTGAACTGACAGCTGCCAATATTCTGAGCCATTGACTCAGTTCCCGGTTAATTCACACTGCAGATATCCTTAGTACTCCAAAGAATAAAGCTGATGAAGTGAACAACCATTGTCTTTTTATTATTTTGGATAGGCATTATCAAAAGTTATAATTTAGGGGAGAAAAGTTTTTGAAAGTCCTTTGTAAGACAGCAGCAGTGATTCAACTTAGCCAACATGGAGTTGTATTTATTTGGCAAATATTTATTGGATGCCTACTCTGTACTCATATACATGCATATGCTATGAGCTGAGGATGCAGAGATGCAGTGGTGAGTATCATCAGATAGTGCCCATGACCTTAAGGAGCTAACTGGCTTGTGGGAGAGCTAACAATCAAATAACACAAAACACAATAACATAAAAATGCAAACTAGCAACAGTGATAATGGCTACAAAGAAAGATTTATGGTGTTATGAGGGTGTGTGATAAGGAAAATTAACTTAGTTCAGAGACCTGAGATAATGTCCCTAAGGAAGTGTTACTCAAGTCAAGATCAGAAGGGATAGGTTGGAGCTAACTAGACAACGTTAGGATGGGAGGAGAGGGGTTTACTAGGGGAGGCAGGATGGTTCAGGCAGGGACAATCTGTATGAAGGTGGAGATGTTTATGTGCCTGTGTTTTACCATCCATTCCTCCAGATCTGGCATAAATGGCTGTCATATAAAGGTATTCAGTGAATGAATAGAATACATCAACCCATTCTGCCTATAGATTCTTCACACTTGTGAATTTCTTCCTGCAAAGGGAGTCATCTCCTCTTCGTTTTGATCCCTTCTGCAACCAAGCAGATGGTTGTAACCTTTCCTGATTTATGAACCCAAATCTGTATTTTAAGAGTCACAAATATGACAGTGAAGCAAGTAAAAATTAAAATTTCATGTTATCTTGCTTGGTTGCGGGACATCTGGCACCAGTAATTTATCTTCTCTTTAGCAGGAAATTGAAACCTGCTTAGTCTTGATTACACTGGCCATAAACATGTTGCAAATTGTAACATTCCATTGCCATTCATTTTATTTTGGGGTAATATAAATCACTGGGTCATCCACTTCCCTTTGACATTTAGTAATTCTCTTTCACTATAAAATTCCGTTTTCCTTTGCTTTGTGTTAGAACCCACCCACATTAACTGCACAAAAAAAAAAATTAAAAATTTCAGCCAGTGCCGAAATGTTTCTTTGCAGATGACTCACATTGTCACACACCAGCTCCTACAACCTGATGTAGAGAAAATGTTTCATCTAAGTTTCCAGTGTTCAATATAATAGAGCAAGAGGAGTTTTGATCTGTAACTGAAACCGGCATGCCTCCAGTTCACTGTTGCCATTAAGGAGAGTGATAGAAAGTGCATCAGTTGGACAGAACTGACTTTAAACTCTGGCTTTCCAGACACTGGCAGTGAACCAGTTACTTAAATTCTCTTTGTTTCAGTTTTCTTCTCAGGAAAAAGGCGAAACTCTTATGAAATAATGTGTGTGAAAGTACTGTACACATGGGAGATGCTTAATGAGCTATTGCTTCCCTTCTCCTAAGGTAACCAGGGGCAGAACCTCAACTATGTTGGAGGCTCTATAAAGGCAGGGATTTTGCCTATGATGTATATCACTACATCGCCAATGTTTAGTATTATGGTTGGCCCATAGAATAAATTTTGGTTGAATATTTAAAGGTGGAGAATTTCATGTTTTAAAATTTTCATCCTTTTTGATGAACAGAGAGGGGGAATAGGAAATGACATTTTCACTGGCCCAAGCAACGGGAGGGCACAGAAACTCTGATTCTAGAAACCTGATGTGGTAGCTATTTATTTATTGACAGTCCAGCATGTGGATATGTCAGGGGTGATCTCAGGTATGCAGAAAGTCAAAGGGTCAGATATTCCTTCTCCCTACTTCCTGGCACCCACAGTACCACTCTGTGGCCTACACTCAACCGATCAGATACTCTTCCTTGGGGCTTGCAATCCTGGGGAGAGATGCAAAGCTGAAAGGTGGTCAAAGGGTACCCCCTGCCACTCAGAGGGTGTTGACACCAGCAGGGTCATTCTCATCAGGCCCTATCTGTCATGCAACTTGAACTGTATTTTTGGCTTCCTGGCACCCCTTAATGCCTATTTGTTTTCCAAGCACAGATTCCCCAAGCTGCTAGTTACTTCTATGGGCTGCCTCCTTGTTTTTCAATACATTTCCTCTCTGCAGTCAATCAAGTTGGGTTCTATCGTTTGCGTCCAATGATTCAGGTTCTAGTCTACTTCTCCTGCCCTTGGCCTTGGTTTCCTAGCATGATCAATTCATTAAGCACTGTGTCTAGGGGTATATTTTAAAGTTACTTTACCACAGTACTCAAAATCAAATCCCTTCTTCAGCTGGGTGTGGTGGCTTGTGCCTGTAATTCCAGCAGGGAATTTGGGAGGCTGAGACAAGAGGATTGTCTGAGCCCAGGAGTTCAAGACCAGCCTGGGCAACATCTATATGAACCCATCTATATCTCTGTGTGTATGTGTGCGACACCATGTCTCTACAATAAATAAAAAAATTAGCTGGGCGTGATGATGTGTGCCTTCTTCGAAGACTGAGGCACAAGGATCACCTGAGCCCAGCAGGTCAAGGCTGCGGTAGCCATGAGCAAGCCACTGCACTCCAGCCAGAGTGACAGAGTAAAACCCTGACTCAAACAAAACAAAACAAACAAACAAAAATCCCTTCTTCAAGATGGTCAGTGTCTCCCATTATTCTTTGATGTTCTTAGCAATTCTACAAAGTTGGCTACACTTTCTTCAATGAAGTAGAACTATATTTTATCTCATTTCCCTTTGTCTCTTTATTTGTTTTCACCTTTCCCAATCTATAAGACTGATTTCTTATTCATCTGTTCTGTTTACTTTGTCCTCATTTTCCTCTAGGGTTCGTGAGCTTTAATAAGCTTGTATTGTGCATGAACTACATAACAGATATTGCACTAGCAACAAGGATTCAAAGATGATTAAGACAGAGTCATCATCTGTGTGAAAATACCAGCTGAAAGAGGAAGATGTAAAGCAGATTAATTCACACACAGGCAGCATAAGCTTTCATGCTTCACAAAGCAAGGAGGAAAATATTAGAGAGAGACATATCAAATGCTGGGATTTGATCCTGTGTGACATCTCTTTCTATAGCAGTGAGACACATTTATTCCAACAATGTTCACTATGCCCTGAGTACGTGCCAGGCACAGTGAGGTGCCAGTGTCCTGGTAGTCGCTCCTTCTTTCTCTCTTGTAGGATGAATAAACATCTTTTGGAGGTATGAGCCCATCTATATCTCTGTGTGTATATGTGCAACAATACTCACTTTGTAAACTGTGAACAACTTGAGAGACATTCTGGAATGTATGGCTACTGTTGACAACAAGCTGCGAGGTTGAATGTGACACACAGTCACTGCTGCTTTGAACTACATTTTTTTAAAACCCATGTTACTAAGTCTCCAAAGAACCACACTGGCACATTTTTTTCCCTTACAATCTCACTGTTGCCTATAATCCATCACTACAAAGAGAGTCCTTAAAAATTACACTCAAGGGAGACATGATTTCCTTTCCAGTTCTCTCCCAGAAAGAGCAACTTATAATGGGGAGGGAAAAGATTGTATTTAGGTTAAAGAAATATAAATAAGCAAATCGCTGCTTCTTTCCCACTCTAAGATTATAAGCCTCAAAAGGATTCTTGGTTTTAAAAAAGGCCATCACCCTTGGCCTGCGCGAAACATTAATATTATATACATGGTAATAAAGCCAGAGGAGTTTTAGTGATCGCTATTAAAGGGCAAAGATGACTGAGAGAGGTTTCTTTGGTAAAAAAGTCACAGGTCCATAAATACAACTTTGTGAGGTTAGTCTTGTGGTTAGCTAGTACTTAAAATTTGTGATTCCCTTGATTATATTGGGTTGACAGGGGAACTATAGACTCTTTCTCAGACAAGTCTACAGTGCTCAAAATTATGACTTGAAAACAGAAATGATCAGAATTCCTAAGGCGACAAAAAGCCTAGCAGAACTGTATTAAAACATTCCTGGGGTTTGGGCATGTGTACTAAATCAGAGGGGGGAATAGGAGAAAATGGCATTTTCTCCTTTTAAAAATTAATCTTGTCATTTAAAACAATTTTGTGGCTTTTATTTTATTAATCGAACAAGATTTTCATTGACCACACAACATTTTCATCAACTTACCCTACAACTAACTGGTGCCAAATGATTGTTTAGTTAATGCTTGTCATCGCATAATAATTTCACCGCTGATGCCAGCAGAAAGTATAAATTTTTAAACATTCGAGCTCTTAAAATGCATCCAATCTAATTTTTTCTCAAGCTAGGGGTTTGAGTATGGACTGCTTTTTTTTTTTTTTTTTTTTGAGTCAGGGTCTTATTCTGTCACCCAGGCTGGAGTGCAGAGGCACAATTATGACTCACCGCAGACTACTGGCTCAGGTGATCCTTCTCCCTACTCCCAAGTAGCTGGGACTACAGGTGCATGCCACCATGCCTGGCTAATTTTTTTTTTTTTTTTTTTTGTAGAGACGAGGTGTGGCTCTGTTGCCCAGGCTAGTCTTGAACTCCTGGGCTCAAGCAATTCTCCCACCTTGGTCTCCCAAAATGCTGAGATGACAGGTATGAGTGGCTCACTGCTGAGCAGAAAATATAAATGGTGTGAGTGGTTCACTGCTCCCTGCCTGCTAACTTAAATAGCTAACAAAAGGCTCAGTGGCGCAGTCCTCAGTGCAATGCTATAAAATCTCTATGTGGCAACTAATGCATCTGCAGGGGACAACTGGAGTTTGTTCAGTGTCTTCTCATCTTTGAATACTGTTTGCACACTGGTCTTGAAGATTCCTTTCTTTTCTAACTTCTTGTGAAGTACGGAAGCACCCACTCCCTGGCTGTGTACAAGTAGCTTTAGTAATATCACTCATAATCTGCGGTTTTCAGAGTCAAGGGTGTTATTTCTCTTTGATGAAGAAGAGGCCTCTGACCATGTCACGTTCTCCCTGTCTTCCTTTATAATGTGATTGACAACTTGAATCCAAAAGGAGCCTTCACAATTAGAAGGAGTTCAAACCACAGCATCTGAACTAACAGCACCCTTCGATGCTCTAATTAGGACTTTCTTATTCCATTTTTATTTCTCAAGAGAGGACAGGGGGCTTTTTAATTGGGGCTATTAGAAGTTCTCTTTACACAATGACACCCTCTGCTAAGTGAAGGCTCCAGCAAAAGCCATGCCCACTCTGCAATTACTCCTTGCAGTTCTGAGGAATAATGGTATCTTGTCTCATTTAAAAATAAATTTGAGGCTTATTCCCATTGCTGTCTCTCCTCTGCCTACTCACATGAATTTCTTCTTGCCAGTTAAGCAAACTTTCCATTACTTAAGGAGGGACTTTTGATTGTAACTATTGCCTGATAATAAGGCATATTAGCCGGGCTCGGTGGCTCAGCCTGTAATCCCGTGCCTTTGGGAGGCTCAGGTGAGTGGATTGCCTGAGCCCGCGGGTTCAAGACCCGCCTGGGCAGCAAGACCTCATCTCTACAATAAATTAAAAAAATCAGCCGGGCATGGTAGCACATGCCTGTAATTCTGGCTACTTGGAAGGCTGAGGCGGAAGGATCGCTGGAGCCCAGCAGGTCGAGGCTGCGGTGGCTGGGAGCGGCCACTGCACTCCAGTCTGGGCGACAGAGTGAGACTCCAACTCAAAAAAAAAAAAAGACATATTAAACTGGATTTCATTTACCCACAGCTCCTTTATTCCAGATACAAAGCTAATTTAAACGAGCTCAGATCTCAGACCATGAGTTTACTCTCTAGTGAAACAATACAGCTTTGGAATTTCCCGAGTGCTGGTCTGTTTGCAGGCCACAGAACTCACCTGAAATAACCCTCATGTTCAATGCTCTCAGTTTCTCAGAATCACTTCCTCGTAAGAGAATAGACCTGGATCTGTCTTTATGACCTATTCCCAGAAAAGAAATTAAATATTTAGAGGACAAACAAGCACATTTTAAATATATACTCCCCATGTCGGTTCAAAGGAATACCAAAGAGAACAGGCCATTTACAACAGGGTCTGGAGTAGCAAAACACAAAGAGCTTTTCCTTATTAAGTTACTTTCCAGGAACAGATACAGGTTCTTTCTAACACTAGAGGCTTCTCCACTACCATCAATTCCATGACACTCTTCTTTCTCATAAAAAGCATTAGCTCTTACGTATAGAAAATTATATAATTTATATTATATACATAGATGTGATGTACATAATATTTAATATATATTTAATATTGAATTATATTTAATATCCTAAGCAGTGTGACTTTTTTTTTTAGTTGGAGTCTCACTCGGTCACCCAGGCTGGATATAGTGGCATGCTCACAGTCACTGCAGCCACAACCTGCTGGGCTCAGGCGATCCTTCTGCCTTAGCCTTCCAAGTAGCAGGAACTACAGGCATGTGACACCTGGCTAATTTTTTTTTATTTATTGCAGAGACAAGGTCTCACCATGTTGCTCAGACTGGTCTTGAACCCCTGGACTCAGCCTGTTCTCTTGCCTCTGCCTCCCAAATGCTGGGATTACAGGCTCAAGCCACTGCACCCAGCAGGTGTGACATTTTTTATAACTTTATGTGCTTGGACTTGCAAGGAAGACTTTGAAGGCCACCAAGTCGTCTTTGTTCATAAGGATTTAACATGGGCCAGGCTCGGTGGCTCAGCCTGTAATCCCAGCACTTTGGGAGACTGAGGTAAGTGAATTGCCTGAGCTCATGAATTCGAGACCAGCCTGGGCAACTTGGCAAGACCTTGTCTCTACAATAAATTAAAAAAATTACCCAGGCGTGGTAGTGCACGCCTATAGTTCTGACTACGTGGAAGGCTGAGACGGAAGAATTGCCGCAGCCCAGCAGGTCGATGCAGCCTGGGTGATGGAGTGAGGCTCCAACTAAAAAAAACAAAAGAATTTAATATGACTACAGATTAGGTGTAGTGGCTCACGCCTATAATTCCAGCATTTTGGGAGGCCAAGGCAAGAGAATTGCTTGAGTTCAGGAGTTCAAGAGCAGCCTGGGCAACATGATGAGACCTCATCTCTACAATAAATCAAAAAAATTAGCTGGGTTTGGTGGTGCCCACCTGTAGTCCCAGCTACCTGGAAAGCTGAAGCTGGAGGATTGCCTGAACCCAGTAGGTCAAGGCTGCAGTAGTTGTGAGCATGCCACTGTGCTCTAGCCTGGGTGACAGTGAGACTTCAACTTAAAAAAAAAAAAATTAATGTGACCCCACACTATTGGTCTCTTCCTAGCCATTTTTTTCTATCTCACTTTGATCTTATAATATGTATACATATGGAAAAATGGGTCAAGAAACTCAGAACTATGCACTATTTACAGATAACACACATTTACTTAAAATAATATAATTTTCAAAACTACAGATACTCTGAGTCTTACTTCTGACATTTTACTAACTGTATAGCTTTGGATAAAACATAACATTTCTGAGGCTCAGGGGTTTTTCGTCTATAAAAAAAATACCATATGCCCTGTTTACAAACCTTAAGAATCTTGTAAAAGTGCTCTGAAAATGGTTATTCTACAAATAAACAGTACTGATTATGTTATTAACCACTACATGAAGATCCTAATTACTAAGGTATCAATGACAACAAGACTTGATGTAAAAGTGCTCTCAGAAATATCTGCAGCAAATACTTAGTCAAAAGAATTAATAGCAACTTTATTCAAACCTGGAGGCAACTGCTTGTTCTGCCTACTGAAATGACTAACACACCCTTGCCAGGTAAAGAATGTAAAAGCCTTGGGAAATAATACAACCACCACAACTATCCTTTATTGAAAACAAATTATGCCCTATGTTAAACTTCTTAAGTAATCTCTTTATTACAATCCATACTTCAACCCTGTGTGCTAGGTCATTATTCTAGTTTTACAGAAACTGAAAGGGACACTCAGATGTGGTAAATAACTTGATCAATGTCATGTAGCTGGCAAGCGGTAGTACTAAGACTCTAAAATAGATCCACCTATTTTGAAGCCTATTCTCATAATGACATATTTGATACTGTACTTAAGAGACCCACTACTCATAAACTGTTCATCAAACCTGACATTCAGCCAGTGTATACATGAGTATATGCCATTAAAGCCAAAATATGCATGGGTACATATCAATAAATTCAGTGTATGCACAAGTACACACCGGTAGCACCATACCACTAATTTGCAATCAATGTCCATCCTGACAGGTATATGGCTGTGTCATATTAGCTGTTAATGTTTTTAACATCACTTCTACTGTCCTAAGTTCCAGTGATTTCTTTTAGCTCTGCCCTGCCAAAAAGTACTGACACCCAACACTTATTAAAGATAAGCTCTACATCCCCAACCTTGGGGAGGTGAGTCTTCTCTCTCCCTTCTCTTTTGCTCTCTAATTTGCTTTTAAATAAAGTTTTCTTTCTTTGAAAAAAAAAAAGATTGGCTCTACAAAAACATGGAACCAACCATGATGCCCATTGAAACTGGACTGGATTAAAAAGATATGGCACATATACACAATGGAATATTATACAGCCACAAAGAAGGACAAGCATATATGGACTTTACAGCAACTTGGATGGTTTTAGAGTCTATCATACTCAGTGATCTATCACAGAAACAAAGAATAGAGTATCATATGTTCTCACTCATAAGTGGAACTTAAACAATTATCATAATACTATAAGAAAGGGGTTGGCAGTAGTGGGAAACTGCCAGGGGAGAGGGGGCACACCTCATCAACAGGGTGCCTGCATAATGAACATTTGAATACCTGACTCTGAGTTGTACCCCACATTCTAAAATTTAAAAATTAAATAATAAAAAAAAGATTGTCTACGGCTCACATTCATCACCTCGAGCCACTCTGTTCAAGATCTTCAACTCTTGGTTAATGGGCACAAACATACTTAGCTAGAAGTCATGTGTTCTAGTATTTAATAGTAGTCATGAGATTATGTATTGTATATTTCAAAATAGCTACAAGAAAAGAATTGTAATGTCCCCAACACAAAGAAGAAGTAAATGTTTGAGGTGATGGATATCCCTGATTTGATCATTACACATGGCACTCATGTATTGAACTATTATCTGTAGCCCCAAAATATGTGTGAGTATTTACCAATTAAACATTTTTTTAAGATTTCCAGCTCCGGAATTGTTTATCACCACTTCCTGTTCTTCTACTTCCCTCTGCCCTCACTTCCATCAAGCCTCTGCTCAACCTCCAGTCACCAATTTCTTCCTATTCACCTTGTCTTTCTCCCTCACCTCCCTCCATTTACTAGTCCAAGTAGAAGTTAGATACATGAAGATCCTTGAACACTGAAACTGCGTCCTGCTTATGCTTTTATTCCTTGAATTATCTAGAATTGCCACATACACACAGTAGGTGCACAATAAATGCTAAAGTGAACTAAAAAAGAAAAAGAAAAATTTGGCTGGGCACAGTAGCTCCTGCCTATAATCCCAGCACTTTGGGAAGCTGAGGCAAGAGGATTGCTTGAGCCTAGGAATTCAAGACCAGGCTAGATAACAGAGAGAGACTTCATCTCTGTAAAACATTTAAAAAATTAGATGCACACCTATAGTCCCAGCTACTCTGGAGGTTGAGGCAGAAGGATTGCCTAAGCCCAGGTGGTTGAGGCTGTGGTGAGTGTGGGGAACTGTGATCGTACCACTGCACTTCAATCTCAACAATGGCGTGAGACCTCAACTCCCAACTCAAAAAAAGAAAGGAAAGGAAAGAAAGAAATCAAATCCATAAATAAGATTAGGAGTTCCTTGACACTAAATGATTGATTTATTTCTCAATACTTACTCTGCCACTTCTGCATTCTCCTGTGGCCTTCAAGCAGCTTGTGAATAATAAGAATGATCAAAAATACAAAAACTAGTAGAACTAAAATGTACCAAGTGATCTTCATGGAACAAGTGACATCTGTAAAGAAAATAAATACTATAAAAATGCAACAAAATTATGCAACAGATAAGAGGCAATGTAGTGGTATAACTGAACTCTACAGTATATTCTGAATTAACTGCAAAGCTGAATACATGAATCACTGTTACAGGGTCACTACCTCTCCTAAATTCTTTCCTGATATTAAATGAGGAAACTCAACCAGGTAGCTTCCAGGGATCTGTTGTATTCCAAAATTCTAGGATTAATTTCACTTACGGGTTTTCTTGATATTATTTTCACTATCATTGCTGTCACTAGGGTAGGACCACAACATAACAAAGTCCTAGAATCAGAGTCATCTTGAATTAACAATTCTGACCCTGGGTCAGGCAGCCCAAAAATATGTCCTCAAATCAACAAAGATGCAGTGAGTACAAGGAGGAGGGGGAAGAAACAGAAAAGCAAGCACAAAGGACTGGCCTGAGGCATGTATGTGTCCAGAGCAGATGAATAATCTGACCACAGGGTAATAGACAAGACAATGACTGGTATATCAATGATCAGATCAGGTGCATTCATTTAATTAAACATAATCACCCTGGCCTAAATTTAATAAAGATACATGGATAAACTTATTCATTCAGACGACAGTAAAGTGACACAGAAAGGATGATCACTATCTAGCAATAGCTTAGAATGGTCCTATAAAGACTAACCGGCTAGCAGACTCAGGACTTAAACAAGGGTGACCTTATCATTTCCAACACACAACTGTCTATTGACCTTCTAAGCAACCCTATGTATTCCCTCTTCCTTGCATAGAAACACAGCTAGTAGTTATTCAACTTAGCAGAATATAGAACTTGTTTATGCCCTAGGGTGAACGCCTTTGTGGGGTTCATGACCCGGATATGCCCTTCACAGGAACCCAGATGTATGCTACATAGGCATTCAACATTTATTAAGAGGGGGTGACTGGAGAAAGGACAGAGGCTGACTGGGATGACAGCACTCAGCTTTCCTAAGATCGTTTCATGCTTCTCAGCGGCAAAGTTTGCTTTCCTTATCCAGAAAAATAAAAGAATGCAATTAAATGGCAGAGAACATTGGTAGTGCCAACAAGAGCTAAGGTGGGCCCAATGACCAAGGTATCACTGGACACTGATATAACCACGAAAAAAGAACCATGCATTCACCAACTTTATATTGCAATAGCAGAATGTGCATGACTGGAACCTGACCATCCACCATAACATCAGCATGGAGTCAGAAGAGTGCATCTCTCTGAGTGAATACGGTTGGGGAGGGTGTAAAGCGGGTTTCATATTTAATATTATCTTGAGATATTTAATATAGTATTAAAGCAAAAGCAAAATAATTATGCAAAAATTTTTAAAAAAACAGCCAGGCTCGGTGGCTCAGCCTGTAATCCTGCACTTTGGGAGGCTGATGTGAGTGGATTGCCTGAGCCCGCGGGTTTGAGACCTGCCTGGGCAACTTGGCGAGACCTCAACTCTACAATAAATCAAAAAATTAGCCGGGCGTGGTAGTGCACGCCTGGAGTTCCAGCTACTTGGAAGGCCGAGACGGAAGGATCGCCGGAGCCCAGCAGGTCGAGGCTACGGTGGGCGGGAGCATGCCACTGCACTCCAGTCTGGGTGACAGAGTGAGATTCCAACTCAAAAAAAAAAATTTTTTTAAAACAACAACAACAACAACAACAAAAAAGAGTGCATCCCCTAGTATCCCATGTGGTCCACCATCCCTGCAGCCATCTTGGAAAGAAGCAAGAGGAAACACAAATTTAGGGGGAAAATCTGAAGGAACAGTGTAAATTATTGTTTCAGAGTAAATTTACCAGACTGTACTAAATTTAGTTTCACTTCCTGATGGAGAGGGCTTTTAAGAGAGTTCAAATTATTAGTCTTTGTACAGCAAACTATGGATAAATCTTTAACTTTATACACATGGCAAAATGGATTTACTTTTCCCAGAATACAAGAGTACATATTTGTGCACCACTGTTATCTTTCTGCGTTGTGGACTTCAAAAAGCTGTTAACTATTATTTCACCTTGAATATAGAATTCTCTTAGAATCATAATTACGAAAGTGCTTTTTTAAAGAAAACTATAAAATGCATTTAAATGGATGCACAGATGTATGACGAAAAATATATCTTTAATAGCTATAATCCAAACTTCTTTATCTTTCAGATTTCACTATAGTCACTTTCTCTTTTAAGTCTTTCTAGAATCCAGTTCCAAGTCACTCATTTCTGAACCAGGGAACTGACCCTCTTTTTGTTCATATAGTCTCGGATCTTTTCCATATCCCCCACACAAACACACGCCTTGAAATAACCTCCAGCTACAGAGTTACAGCCGGGCAAACTAACTCACAGGAAAAATTTCTTCACAGTCATATTTTACCTTAAAAATGCATACACATGGTATACTTCTGTTTGCCTTAAAATAAATGTAGTATTTCAAAAATAATTGCCTTTGAAATAATTAAAGCATTAGAAAAGCATTAAAGCAATCTGAAAGGCTTCTCTGTCTGAAATATCAAAAAGGACAGCAAAGTATTCTACCATAGCACCTGTGACACTGGAATACACTTGCTTGTGTATGTGAAGTGTCTCCCCCTTCTAGATTGTTTAATGTCATCTAACTCTGCGTTCCCAATGCCTGGCACACTACCTAGCATACAACAGGCACTCATTAAAAGAATATGTCATAAGATACACTCTAAGATTAGATTTTGTGGATGAAGTTGGGGCAGACTGCTTAGGAGAAAGGATTAACTGTGGTAATTCAGAATAGGGTAACTAGGAAGTTAACCACCTTAAACAGAATTAAGATATACGAGTACGTAAGATTGCTCTTTGAAACGCTAACTTTTTCCTGAGTCACCCAATGACTTTATGCCTAATTCTCACCTCAGTCTATCTTTACAGCTTACATAGGAAAATCCCACCTCATCCAGACCTGGTTTTTGCTCTAACAGGGGACATGTCAAATTAACTCTAAAAAAAATCTCACCCTTTAGTACCCAAGTGTGTTGGTATTACTTCAAGCACAGTTAATAATAAGCATGTACAAAAGTTATTCAAATCATGACCCATAGATGACTCCTCTGCCTAAGTTTACAAATGGGCCCCATAAGAAGTACATTTGGAAAGAAAAACAGATAAAAAGATTAGCATTCCTTTTCTTATTATCCCTTAATAAAATTCATCAGCTATTTAACTTTTAGTTAATATAGTAGCCCTTACTTAATTTTATGTGTCTATATCTGATCTTTCCTTTCCCTTCTAATTTCTTTAAAAACTTACTTTTTATATCCATTTCTAGATCCAAAGAAATGTGGATACAATTATTCAGGTATCCCATACTTCTACAAGTATGGTTTATAGATTTTTCCTTGGTTGGCTCTTCCTCCATGATTATTGGTTTTCTAGTGTGGGTTTTGGGATTACAGGTAGTGTTATATTCCTCCAAGTGGTCGGTTAGAGGAGCTACAGTGAAGTTAAAATGTTGACAAGGTGAATTAAAATCCTTCTCTTTCATTTCCATTGATCCTCTCATGATAAGAACTAGAAAGAGATTAAGAAAATGTTATTTGCATAGTATCAATAAATAATCAGAAAACACATTCAGAACTAAATCTCTTTTCTATACAAGAAAGTAGAAATAAGAACTAAAAATAATATTTTTTTACTTTTTTTAAGATTATGAAAACAGATAGTGGTAGGGTTGAAATAGGATTGGAGCACTCAAAGAAAATACAGACATTTCTCTGATGACTTGTGGGACAGACTGTATTTTCAAAAGTGGTCACAAGAATATTTCCCGTCTCACATTGTAATAGTTTTCCAAGGCTGTGGAAACAAAGTGCCATAAATTGGGTGACTTCATGAACAAAAATTTGTCTCACAGTTCTAGAAGCTAGACGTGTGAAATCACGATGGCGAGGGTGGATTTTTTCTGAGAGCTATGAGGGACAATCTGCTCCATGCCTCTCTCCTAGCCAAAATGGTGATCTGATGACAATTTCTGGCCATCACAGGCTTGTACATGCATCTCCCTGATCTCTGCCTTCGTGTCTCTGTGCCCCAAAGTCCCCTTTTTATAAGAACACCAATCACACAGGATTAAGGCACTCCCTAATGACTTCATCCTGACAATTACATCTACAATGACCCTATTTCCAAATATTGTCACAGTCTAAGGTATTGGGGGTTGAGACTTCAACATATGACTTTGAGGAGGGCACTATTCAATTCATAACACACACATTATCCTAAAACTTGCTACTCCCTCATTAATAGGTGAAGTTTAATTCCTTTCCCCCCTGAATCTTGCAGGGTTTGTGACTTGTTTATAGCCAGTCAAATGCAAAGGAAATGACACTGCATGACTAAGCCAGAAAAGGTGAAAGAATTTCCACCTTGTTTTTGGAACACTGACATAGGATTCTTGAATCATTGTTTAAAATTCTAACAACATAAGACCACCGTGCTGTAAGGAAATCCAAACTAGCAAACTAGAAAGACGACATAAAGGAAATAATCAACAGAATGAAAAGGCAATCTACAAAATGAGAGAAAATATTTGCAAACCATACAGGGCCAGGTATAGTGTCTCATGCCTGTAATTTTAGCATTTTAGGAGGCCAAGGTAGGAGGATTGCTTGAACCCAGGAGTTTGAAATGAGCCTAGGCAACATAGCGAGACCTCATCTCTACAAAAAAATCAAAAAAATAGCCAGGTGGTTCATGCCTGTAGTTCCAGGTAATTGGGAGACTGAGGCAGGAGGTAGAGACTGTGGTAAGCTGTGATTGTGCCACTGCACTCTAGCCTGGGTGACAGAGTGAAACCCCAGCTCAAAATAATAATAATAATAAAGTAGCCAAACTATTAGAAACAGGAGAACGGTAGTTCCAGGGCCTGGGGGCAGGGAGAAACAGGGAATTGCTGTTCAATGGGTTTAAAATTTCAGTTATATAAAATGAGTAAGTTCTGGCACTCTTTTGCACAACATGGTGCCTCTAGTTAACAATACTGTATTGTAAATTTAAAAATGTGTTAAGAGGGTAGCTCTCATGTTAAGTGTTCTTACCACAATAATAATGATAATAATAAAAGACCACAAAGAAAAACTCGGAGACTAGTGAAGAGAAGGATCCCACCTGCCTCCAGCTGTTGCTCTCCTCTGTTTTCACTCCAACATTTGAGACACCCAAGCCAGAAATGCCCAGCTATGCCCATTCTGCATTCCTGACCCCTCCCCCACAAAAAAAAGAGATAAGAAAAAAATAAAATGATTGCTGTTGGTTTAAGCCACTGAGTTTTGGGGTAGCATATTACACAGCCATAACAACTGGGACAACCTGTCAATGAGCTATTTTTACATTTCAAGAAAACAGACAAGTAACATCTGTGAGCTACCAACCCTTAAAACACTCCCCAGCTCTCTGTCATCAGAGAGGCATTTCCGCAATTTACTTTCTCATGAATTCAACCCAGAACGCTGGAATAGTCACAGCACTACTTAAGTAAGAACTTCAACCAAACTCAAAGCCAAGAAATCTTGTTCCCATTCTCAAACAATAGGGGAAAATGCCAATATCTAGTGATACAGGAGGCAATCTTGCTGAAGAGGTAAAAGCAATAAATTTGATGTTTGGGCTTGAGGCCACTAGCATATTTTATGATTATAAGTGGATTATTTAATTATTCAGTGATCTAATTTGATCCAATTTAATTAAGTAGTATATACTGTTTTCATAATAAATGTAAGGTTTCGTTAGGCACTGCAGATAATACTTTTTTTTTACTTTGTTCATTTACCCATCAAAAATGCATTGAGTGTCTACTATGTGTTACTATGTGTCAGAGATTATGCTAAAAGCTAGATATATAGTAGTGAACAAAGAGGTTCATTGGAGAATCAGACAGAAGACAATTCATATATAGTAGATAAATGTTAGGCAAGAGTAAGTACAAATGCATCAAGAGTTCAGTGATTCCTGGGAGAATCAAAGACTGATTTTACTATGAGTGATAGGGCACGGTGGCTCACACCTGCAATCCCAGCACTTTGGGAGACTGAAGTGGAAGGATTGCTTGAGTCCAGGAGTTCAAGACCATCCTGGGAAACATAGCAAGGCTTTGTCTCTTCAAAAAAATTTTAAAAATTAGCCATCCCTAGTGTCATGCGCCTATCATCCCAGCTATTTGAGAGGCTGAAATGAAAGGATTATCTGAGTCCAGAAGGGTTTAGTGACAGAGTGAGACCCTGACCCAAAAAGAAAAAAATACCACCTTTTAAAAGAGCATATTAGATAATTATTTAACCATCAAATGTATGTGAATTACAGTGAGCATTCTGAGTTTGGGGCATTCAATGTATGTGAATTACAGTAGCATTCTGATGCATTTGAAGAATACATGATTTGTTTTTAATAAATAAAAGTAAACCAAAAACAAATACTACAACATATTTCCAAGTAACAAAACCTGCACATATACCCCTTGAAACTATAAAAAAGAAAAAAGAGTAATATTCAAAAGTCCAGCAAGTCACTCATGAAGAGCCACACCACTAGCTCCTTCAATGCCACTGGATTTTAAAATGAAATATATTATTCATACATTTTTAACAGAACGAGTTAATTTCTACTTGATACATTTTATTTTCATTTTAACTTTGTGTTTACCTTTTGATGTTTGTTCCTGAGAAATAAAAGTCATGTTTCCCTTGGACTCACAAACCAAACACGAGGAGCACATTTTAAATTCACTTGTGATGCCTTGGCAAATCCTGGTGAAGTTTTGCAAACTGGACTGATTTAGAAAGAGTCCCATAATAATCCGAGTTTCTCTTACTGGTTGCAGAAAAGTCACAAATGAAAAATTTATGGAGGAAAGTGAATAGGTGAAATTAGGTTGTAAACATACTTGCAGACATGATAGCTCCAACATTATTTCTGCAAAGAAAACAAACAAACAAACAAAACACAACACTTTCCTTACTATAAAACTTTGAGTTTGGGGCATTCAAATAAGTATCCAATATGTTCTCAGTTTTTCTTAAGCAAATTCAGTACATGTCAGCTTATCAGTGGCAAGATTTTTTTTTTACATGAATTAACAATACCTATTCTATTTAAATGTTTCTTTTTTAAGCTTGTCAACATTCCCTGTTGATTTTCAGAGAACAGATGTTGCTGTAGAGAAGTGCTTGGAAACTAGCATTTTAAACATTCTCTATTCTGGGGGATTTTTAATGGCCAAACTTTACGTTCTTCTGAATCCATCTGTTCCGAAATAGAAACACAAAGCAATTCTATGGAGTTGAACAAGGGATGAAAAACTCGGACAGTTATCTCTGTATTAGTTTTCCAGGGTTGCTGTGACAAGTTACCACAACCTTGGGAATTTAAAATAAGGGAAATTTATTCTCTCAGAGTTCTAGAAGTCAAAAAGGTCGACATTAGTTTTAACAGTTGAAAATCAAGATGTCTGCAAGATCGCGCTCCCTCTCAAGGCTCTAGGGATGAATCCTGTTCCTTGTCCCTCTTCCGGATTCTGGTAGTTGTTGGCAAACTTGACCTGTGTCTGCATCCCTCTAGTCTCTGTCTCTGTGGTCACATTGCCATCTCTTTTGTGTCTCTGTTTTCTACTTTTATGTTTGTATCAAACCTCCCTCTGCCTCTCTTACAAGGACATTTGTGATTGGATTTAGTCCACCAGAATAATCTCCCATCTCAAGATCCTTAACTCACATCTATAAAGACCCTTTTTAAAATAATGTAACATTTACAGGTTCTGAGGATTAGCATCTGGTAACTTTGAGTGACCATTACTAGACGGTGACATCATAATTTGTATTTTTATCTGAAGAGAAACATTAGATATGGAAATGGTGGTATAATGGAAAGAACACTGAGTTTAGAAACAAAAGGTGAAGACTCTAATATTAGATCTGTTATTAGCCAAGACACTTAGACAATTCACTCAATTTCCATAAATCTAGTTTACTCACCAGAAAAATAGAGATAATAACTGGTTAATCTCTTGGAGTTACAGTAGCATCAAGTGGCATAGAACATAAGAAACACTTTTGAAATTTGTACAAATGTATATTATTTAAAATGCAAAATATTTTGAATTAAGTTAATTTTCATCTTTCATTTAGGATAAAATCATTTGTCATTTAATTCATACAATTAATCAAAACTTACTATGTAAAAAATGGGGATCCTTATTTAGCAATAATGATCAACTAAGGAGTAGGTAACCTATCTTTCAGATATTTTCAGTCTGATAATCTTTTGTAGCATAAAAAAATAACTGACATGGATAATTCCAACTTTATGTGGCTTCTTTATTATCTCTCATGTAACCATATGGTGCAAATATATTTCTTAAGATTTCTAAATATTATGAAGCAAAATGAGGGAATTACTTTATTTTTTTTAATGAAGAGTGATTACTCCTAGTCATGTATCTGGGTTCAAACTTGAAAGAAAATCAAACTAGTGATTGATATTACAGTACTTTATTTTGTGGAATTTGTGTTTTAATAGTAATTTCATATGTGTTTAATTAGTGATGATCTTTTTGTTATTTGGTAAATTAAAGGCTTATTGACTGGCCTTCTATATTTAAAATTGCTTTTATAATAATTTATATTTAATTTCCAAGTATAAAAAATTTACTCAAATGCACAATTTTATGATGTCTCAATGTATTTATACCCAAAGTTGTAATCAAATTGTAACTGTAACTTTAAAAATTGCCTTCAGTAATAATGCTCCAGGAAGGATATGGAAATGCACCATCTGATAGAATTCAATATTCTATAACTTTTTTAATATCACTAAAATACATGAAAAACTTATTTCTTGCCACCTTTCCAGTTTCTTCACTAGGACTTTTCATTTTATGAAATTTTCAACTTCTTGAATTTATATTGCTATGATATGACCACGAAGAAGATAGAGCAATTTTCACTGTCAATATTGCAGGCTTCTTATCTAACAAGTGACCAACTGAGCTTTCTAAAACTGATGACATATCCTTTATATTTGTCTATGAGGTCATTTTATTCTGATTTTTAAACCTCAACTTTAAATAATTCAATTGGAAATGGAATAAATAGAAGACACATCCTTCCTTGGTATTATTTTAAGTAATAAATATACTCAATCATTTTTGCTATCAGGTGGGCTATAGTCTCATCTCCATAAACAAGGATGTATAAATTTAATTACTGGCATTAATATTGATGGGAGTCCAGCATCTAAATTCTCATTCTCAGAAATGCAAATGCATTCCAGAATTACTCCAATGCTAAGACTGCAACCTCTCAGAGAAAGTATACAGAATACAAAACAGAATCAGAAAAATACATAACAATATAGGACAAATGTCCTAGTCAATTATTTTCTCTTTTTAAAGAAAAGTAGATAGTAATAATTTAAAAATCTACTATCTTTATTTTTAATGCCTATTATATATGTATATATAATATGTGCTTAAATACATATGTATATATTAAAATGCATTGTGTCAGTTAAAGGATAATAAAAATAACTAACACCCATGTACCTAACACTCAGATTAAGAAACAGGATATTACCAATATCTTTGAAACTCCCCACTCCTTCTCACTCCTATACCACAGAATGTTTTAGAAATATATACATATTTATATGGAATATATTGTATTATTCTACTGTGATTTGCTTTTTTCAGCTTAATATGTTTTAGTCACATTGATGACTATAGAACTTATATGTGGTATCCTTATGAATGAATATACTACAATTTATTTATTCATTTTTCTGACGGTGAACATTTGTGTTGTTTCCATTTTTTGCTGTTATGAATAATGTTGCTATGAACTGCAACTCATACATTGCTGGTGGGAATGTAAAATGGTATAATCACTTTGGAAAACAGATTTTCTTATAAGTTAAACATATACTTACCATATGACCCAAAAATTCCACTCCTAGAAATTTACACAAAAGAAATGAAAACATATGTCCGCATAAAGACTTGTACATGAAATTTTATGGAAGCTTTTAAAATTTATGGTAGCCAAGTACTGGAAATAATTCAAATGTCTAACAATTAGTGAATACATAAACAACTCCTGATGTAGCTATATAATGGAATACCACTCAGCAAAAGCTTTTCAGTTTGATGAGGTTCCACCTCTGTATCTGAGCTTTTGTAATATTTGCTTTTGAGGACTTGGTCATGAATTCATTGCCGACTCCAGTGCCCTGAAGGGTGTTCCCTATATTTTCTTCTAGGATTCTTATAGTTTGAGGTTTTACATTTAGGTCCTCTATCCATTTTGAGTTTATTTTTGTATATGGTGATAGGCAGGGGTCCGTTTTACTCTTCTGCATGTGGTTAACCAGTTTTCCCAACACCGTTTGCTAAATATGGTCTTCTTACCCCAGTGATTGTTATCAGTGGCTTTGTTGAAGATGAGTTGATTGAGGGACCATGTTTTTGCTTCAGAATCTCTGTCCTGTTCCATTGGTCTATGTGCCTATTCCTGTATCAATACCATGCCCTCTTGATTACTGTAGCCTTGTAATAAAAGTTAAATATAAAAGTGTGATCTCTCCTGCTCTGTTCCTTTTGCTGAGAATTATTTTGGCTATTTATGCTCTTTTTTGTTTCCCTATAAATTTCTGTATTGTCATTTTCACATCTGTGAAAAATGATGTTGGTAATTTGATGGGTATAGCATTGAGTGTAATTGCCTTGGGTAGGATGGACATCTTGGCAATACTGATTCTTCCAACCCATGAGCATGGCATGTTTTTCTATTTATTAGTATCATCCTTGATTTATTTGAGCAGTGAAAGACCTTTACAACAAGAACTACAAAAAACTTTTAAAATAAATTTTCTCCAATATGGTCTTATATTATCATATGTTACATTTTCTTCTGGGCATCTTACTTTTTGTTGCTATTGCCAATAACATCTTTTAAGAAATGTATTTTTTTGTTCGTTAGTTTGTTTCAGGTCTTTCATTTAAATCTCTAATCCATTTCAAGTTGGTTTTGTAAATGGTGTGAAATAAGTCTACTTACATTCTTCTGTACTTACTCATACTTTTGGATGCCACTGTTTGTTTGTTTGTTTGTTTGTTTGTTTGTTTATTGAGTCAGAGTCTCACTCTGTCACCCAGGCTGGAATGCAGTGGCATGCTCACAGCCACCACAGCCTCGACCTACTCACAGCTTAACCTTCTGACTTACCCTTCCAAGTAGCTGGAACTACAGGCATGCACCAACAAGTTCAAATAATTTTTGTATTTATTGTAGTGACGAGGTCTCACCAAATTGCCCAGGCTGGTCTGAACCTGTGGACTCAGGCAATCCTCTAGTCTCTGCCTTCCAAAGTGCTGGGATTACAGGTATGAGCCATTGTGTCTAGCCTTTTATTTACTGAAACAAACGTGTTTTATACTTTATATCTCATAATTCCAATACCTGAATTCTTTGAGGATCTGATTCTGCTGTTTGTTGCTTCTGTTGACTCTGGTGTATTGAGACTTCGTGTGTTTTATGATTTTTGATAATAGCTCCTGTTCCTAGGAATTTCATTTGAGAAATTATTTGAGGCCTGGTGTGAAGATGTTTTCCTCCAGAGAAGATTGAATTTTCTCAGGTGAGTGTCTAATGGCACCATTCACCCAAAGTCACTTTAAATACCTTCTTGGATTGGACTTTTCACACCTCACAGGTAATGACCCTCACTATCTAAATTATGACCAGCTGTGTTTACAAACTCTCAGGGAGGCTTTTTCTCTACTCAACATATAGCCAAAGTGGAGACAGACAATTTTCCTCACAACCAGACAGATTTTTTTCCTAGAGTCCTGCTTTATGGAGCATATCACTTTTTAGTATCTCAGTCTCAGGCTTTGCCTTTTGTCCCCCAATGTGTGGCCTAATGAAATTAAAATTCTAGGCCACCAGGGAACTGTAAATGCTCCTGAGGTAACTATTTGTTCACTCTTGCTTACCCATGTGGTTTATAATTTCTAATCATTTTCTGCCTCTGAAGAGTTTCTTATCAGTTCAACTATATATTTTTAAAGTTTTAAACATATTTTATATTACATTTTTAGGTATTTTGTGGCAAGAGTATTTTTCAGGGTATGACTACAACAACAGAAATTTCAACTGTGTATTGATCTTTAAAAATAAGTGAAAGTTTATAATAAAGTATTTTTGTTTGACAGATAATAGAAATTCTAGAAACTACTCTAGGTCAACGCACATTTTCCCAAGACCTAGGTTATTACTCTGTTAGCTAGTTGTCTCACCATGTTTGGAAGAAACAGATTATTTCACACTATACATATTCCAAGTGTTATTTTTCAGTATATTAAATATAAACTAGAGAAAATAAGATTTTGTTGCTACTAGGAACATTGCTAGTAGAACCACTTTAGAGAAGCATTTGGCAGCTTATTATAATCTTAAATATACTCAGTGCAATGGACTGAATGTTTGTGTCCCTCTAAAATGTATATGTTGAAACCCTAATCCCAATATGATGGTATTTGGAAATGGGGTCTGTGAAAGGTATTTAGATCATGAGGGTGGAACCCTAATGAAAGGGATTAGTATCCTTATAAGAAGAGACCAGAGAATTAGCTAACAAGCTCTCTTTCTGCCATGGGAGAATACAAGGAGAAATCAGCAATTTGCATCCCAGAAGAGGTTCCACACCAGAATCAATCATGCTGCAACTGAATCTCAGACTTCCAGCCTCCAGAACTGTGAGTAATTAATTTCTGTTGATTATAAGAAACTCAGTCCATGGTATTTTGTTCTAGCAGCCCTAATTAAGACACCCAGGTATTCCACTACTAGATAGTAATTCAATCAAACTGATAGGATATGCTGACACAAACAGTTATATAATAATGTTGATAGCAGCATATTTATAATAGCCACACTGGAAACAACACAATGGATAAAGGGAGAAATGTGATGTATTTATATAATGCAGCACTTAGCAATAAAAAGATAGAAATTGGCAGGACTCAGTGACTCAGCCTATAATCCCAACACTTTGGGAGGCCGAAAGTGTTTAGATATTAGACACCCACCCGAGGAAACACCAATCCTCTCTGGAGGAAAACATCTTCACACCAGGCCTCAAATAATTTCTCAAATGAAATTCCTCGGAACAGGAGCTATTATCAAAAATCATAAAACACATGAAGTCTCAATACACCAGAGTCAACAGAAGCAACAAACAGCAGACTCAGATCCTCAAAGAATTCAGGTATTGGAATAATGAGATACAAAGTATAAAATACGTTTGTTTCAGTCAATAAAAGGTTGGGCACAATGGCTCATACCTGTAATCCCAGTACTTTGGGAGGCAGAGACGAGAGGATTGCTTGATCCCATGGGTACAAGACCAGCCTGGGCAACTTGGCGAGGCCTCATCTCTACAATATATTAAAAAAATTAGCCAGGTGTGGTAGCACGCACCTATAGTTTTGGCTACTTGGAAAGCTGAGGCAGAAGGATCACCAGAGCCCAGCAAGTTGACACTGGGGTGGCTGCAAGTGTGCCACTGCACTCCAGCCTAGGCAACAGAGTGAGACTCCAATTAAAAAAAAAAAAGATAGAAATTGCTGATATACTCAATAACTTGAATGAATCTCAAAAACAATCTGCTAAGTGAAAGAAGCCAGACCAATAATAGATACTGTGTAATGAGTTCATTTGTGTAAAATATAAGAAGGGACAAAACTACTGTATGGTGAAGCAGCTCAGATGTTGCCTTCGGGGTCTAGAGAGAGATTTGACAAGAAAGGGCACGCGGCATCTTTATGGGAATGATGAAAATCTGTATCTTGTATGTGATAGTAGTTATATAGGTGCACACACATGTCAAAATTCATGAAACAGAACACCTAGGATCTTTACATTTTATTGTATGCAAATTGTGCCTGTTAAAAACATAGCCAATTGTTTCAGAAAATCTTTCATCATTGCTGGGTATGATGTAGCATAATTGAGCAATTTAAAAATATTAGCTGCCAGGTTAAGAGAAACCTTATGGTTTAGCTGCCTCATTTACAGAGACATTCTTAAACACATGTTGTTTTCCTATGGTTATAGGTCTGCCTCTTTAACAATTATCATAAACTCAAAAAAAGTATCAACTTCAATAGCAAAAACTCAATTATATTTCAATTTTGGGGCTAATAGTTGAAGTCTCTCTGGTAATATTGAGTGAGAAAGGGGGAAAATATATTGTGTAAGGATGATGTATCTATGATGTTAACCATATCAAGAGCAAAGGAGTCTAGAAAGAATATGAATTTGTTCATAGGACATTTGGGGAAGATCATTTAAACTGTTTGCTGGAGGCAAGGGGCAAAGTTTTTAGTAACTTTTAACTTCTGTAGAAGTATTGGAAAGGCAGTTTGAGACATAAGAGACTGCTCATTTTACTTGTCAAAATAAGAGAAGTAAATTCTTATTATGAAATTCCTCATAGATAAAGAAAATGACAGGAAAATGTCTCAGTGCAAAGAGACACATAGCTTTTAGGTAAAATAGTCTGTGAAATTAAATTCACAGGCTGCAGCAGAATCTAAAATTTCTAGTTTTCTGATGAAGTTTCACCTTTTAAAAATATAAGATGAGGATAACATCTGGCCTGCCTAAATCACAAAATGGTTGTAAAAATCAGATAAGAAACACTTTCTTCAAGAATGTTTTCTTTTCACTTCCTTAATAATATGACTCAGAACATTTACTCAATCAACAGATACTCACTGAATGTCCCCTAGTGTGATAGGTACTGTCCTAACTGCTTGAAATACATCAGTGAACAAAACAGACAAAACCTCAGTTTCATAGAACTTATTTTCTATTTGGAGAAGTCAGACAATTTAAAAAAGCATAATAAATCAGTAAATTATATAGATGATAAAGTATAAGTAAGAGAAAAGAAACATAACAGTGTAAGTAGAAGATATATCACTGTATGAATGTTTTAAAGAAAGTCCTTTTTTTCTATAAAAGCAAAAAAGATACTGATATGGGAGGATTGTTTGAGCCCAGAGTTAGATAGAATTCAGCCTGGGCAACAAAGTGAGACATCACTTCTCTTAAAAAATAAAATAAATTTAAAAAGCAAAAAAAGATATACTAAGAGAGCATTTACCACCAAAACAATGAGACAGGTAGTTAGAAAGTACCCTAAGCAGGAGGTATTGTATTGTAACCTCACAGATGACAGAATAAGGCCAGTTCTGCCAAAGCAATGAAAAGGATTATATTCACATTTTTTCGCCAGCACATATTGTCTAAAATATATACACAACACAAGCTGAGTGCAGTAGCTTACACCCATAATCCTAGCACTTTGGGAGGCCTAACTGGGAAGCCAGAAGTTTAAGACCAGCCTGGGCAACATAGCAAGACTTCATTGCTACAAAAAAAACAGTCATTGCCTTGCTATAATCTATGGTGTGGCCATATGCTCTTTGAGCTATGGCTAGTACATATTTCCTGGCTTTGGCCCCCTTCCCTACCTTGGGGAGATGAATCTTCTTTCTTTCTTTCTTTTTCTCTTTCTTTCTTTATTTCTCTCTCTCTCTCTCTCTCTCTCTGACTTACTTTTAAATAAACTATATTTTCTAATCTAAAAAAAAATCATCCAGGTGTGGTAGTGTGCGCCTCTAGTTCCAGCTTCTCGGAAGGCTGAGGCAGAAGAATCTCCTGAGCCCAGGAGGTGGATGCTGTATTAAGTCATGAACGTGCCACTAAGTTCCAACCTGGGTGACAGAATGAAATCCCAAATAAAAAAATAGATATTTTTATATATATTACATATATAAATATAAAAATTATATATAAAATCACATTATATTTTTTGTTATACATATATTACGATGTATATATAAATTTGATATATAAATACACATTTTGTTTATATGTATTTATAAAATGCATATTTATACATATATAACTATATCTTATATATAATATATGTATATATACATGTATATTTATAAAATATAAGTTGCATGTAATGTATAATATATATAAAATATAATTAAAATATATTTAAAATATACAATAAAATATACATACCAATATTGTGTCCATTAGTAGTTATTTAAAACAATAATGATTCAGAAAATTCAGTAGGAAGTAAAATCTTATGACTAGTAAATTTATCCATCTAGTTTTATTTCTTCTTTCTGAATATTTTCAGAACATGTTTTCTTTAGAATGATGCTTCACTATGAGCGAGTTAAAATATTTAATGAATTAAAATGAATCATTACATGTGTAATAGCTGGTACCCAGTACACGTAAACATGAGTATTTGTTAAAGTCTTAACATATTGTTAAATAGTCATAAGGCTATACGGCAAAACTTATTGGGGATTACTGGTCAAATTTTTACAAACCAGTCAATAAGAAGAAAATAAAGTACTCATTTTTGAGAGCTAAAATAACACTTTAAGGAAATTCATTGCAGTTATCCTGATATACTGGTCTTTATAATATACACATAAATATTGTGCATATGCTCATATACATCAGGGTTTATCCTATAGTTTCTAAGTATTTAAAATTCCTTTATCCTTTGTTTTCTTCAGTTTCACTGCTCATTATATTACCATTTCCATCAGAAAGTGTGAAACAGAAGGAGAAATGAAAGCTGGTAAACATGGTTTATGTCAGTTTGGCTCTTAAAAGACAGTGAGGGAGTCAAAATAGCTAGATAAAATTAGATTTGAGGTGTTTTCATCTGTGCTATTCCTGTCCTGCATAGCCACGAATCATTGGGAGTACACTTGTATAACTCACTGTAATTTCCAGTTCTAGGAACTTTGGAGATATTGATATGAGAACATGTTATTTAAAAATCAGTAATAATAATCATTGCTTCTCTTGAAAAGTGCTTCTATAAGCAGGTAAGGAGGAATATTAGGTGATCATTCCAAGAGTGATGGCTATTTCTCTTTGCAAGTAGAAATAGAAAGAACATCCTCCCCGAGATGTCTGAAATATTCAGACCCTACTTATGAGTGAGAACATGCGGTATTCTGTTGTTTCTGTAATAGGTCGCTTATGTACCATTGCATATTTTTTACATCTCTATTTTAGTGATTAGGGTTTTTTATTTACTTGTTTGATAGTTTTCTCCCTGACTGAAATCTCCTTGAAGAAAGATTTGCCTTGCCTTTCATTTTTGTAGCCCAGGCTCCTAGCACTATTGATATTGATAAGTGAAAGAATAAACAAATTAAATATCACATGAGGATTAACCAAGTTTCTCTCTTAAATACTGTACTTTCAACAAACACAGGTTGATAAAATCTGTTATTTGGTAGCAACCTAGCTCTCTTAATTGCAAGTAGCTCTGAATCAAAATATATTCACCAATCCTTTTTGTATTTCTATGATCTACATGCAATACAAGTATATCAAACCACTACATTAACTATTGTGTCTTAGCTGCCTTTTAAATTAACTGAAAGGTTAAAAATGCTTCTGTAGAATAGGTTGTCCTGCAAATAATACATATCCAATGAAAACTCATTAAAAGTCTCAAACAATGTTGAAGAAGTTCCTCTTTGGTAACATTAGACTAAATAGCTTACTATGTAATTGTGATAATTGAATATTCCTACGAATGATTATTCAGAGGCTCAGATACATTCTTGATGAGAAATGATCAAACACAGTGCTCTATTTTTAACTTAGAACTTCAGATGTTTTATTATTTTGTAATCAAATCTATATAAATTCGTGAATATATTATCCCTCATTAAGATTCCTTTTGAATTCATCTGACATGTTAAAGACAAGGTATCAGTGAATAATTTATAAGTAAAAATTATTTTGCAATATTTATCTTAGAAGTTAAAGTGAATAGAACATAAGAAAAAAATGAAAAAAAGACAAGTAATTGATAGAGTAAGGCTAGACAGGGAACTTCACAAGTTAATTTTAGTACTTCTGGAATATTCTTAGCTTATCATCAAATACTTTTACTGATACTTTAGTTTATGAAACACATTGGTTGACAAGTCAACTAATTTCATAGGCCAACTAGTATGTGATTAAAAATGAATTTTTAAAAACGATGATGCTCAAGTCTCCTTAATTTAATCAATGCAGGACTATATTAAATTAGGCTGTAAGATCATGTTCCTCATGATCCATAAACCATTTAAAAAATATAAAACATTATTATTACATGATTGCATGTAAAACATTTTGCCTAATAATCAATTTTTTGTTTACAGTGGCTCTGAATTCCTTCTATCACTAAATACAGAAGAAAAGAGTGGTTTTCATACATTTTTGTGGACTCCAGCTAGCGTTCCTTTGAAACAAAATTTCCAAAGAAATCCAGCTGGGAGTGGTTGCATACCTATAGCTCTAGCTTCTAGAGAATGAAGCAGGAAGATAGCTTGAGCCCAGCAGGTTGAGGCCAGCATGGGCAACAAGAAAGACCAATTTCTTTAAAAAAAAAAAAATCCATCGACGCCAAAAAGAGTTTGGAGAAATATTTATGCTATTCTTGAATCAGGAAAAGAAAATCAGCTGCTTTAAGTTTGGGAAGCTAGTATTTGGAGCTGAAGTTCTGAGTTATGAAAGTGAAAGAACAAACCTCAAAATAATTGCTGGTTGATTGTCAAGATGCAGAAGAACCGACAGGTTACTATTAGGACAAGGAAGTTTGACTAAGGTGGACTTGATAAGATCTCTTCTACCCACAGAAACAAAGGGCCACTAAGTCTCTCACCTGTCACTCCCTGTGAGATGTCTTTTTGTCTGCTTATCACTGCCCCAAAAGGCCATGCTTCACAAGTTGAGAAACAAGAACTAAAAGAACAATGCATCTGCCTGAAAAAGGAAAACTTTTAAAACTTTATTTTATTATATAGATGTGGGGTACAAGTCAGGATTAGGTATATATGTAATGTATGTGAAAGTGAAGTTTGGGCCTCCAACTGGTCCTCACTTCCCCTGGTTTAAGATCAGATGCCCTTTGTGTTGTTACGTGTCCCCCGCACGACCACTGTGTTCCACAACTGCCGATCCCTCCCTTGTGTTATTGTGGTTAATGTTCAGGTTCCTCTTATGAGTGAGAACATGTGGTGTTTGGTTGTTTCTGTGATAGGTCACTAAGAATGATTACCTCCAATTCCATCTACTTTGCTGAGACATCCATGATTTTGTCCTTCTTTATGGCTGTGTAATGCTCCATTGTGTATATGTACCACATTTTCTTTATCCAGTCTATTTTTGATAGGCAGTGGGGTTGGTTCCGTTTTTTTGCTATTGTGAATAATGCAGCAATAAACATGCATGCGAAGGTGTCTTTTTTGTAGAATGATCTGTATTTCTCCAGGTAAATTCCCAGGAGGGGGCTTCCTAGATCATATGGAAGGTCAATTTCTAGTTCCTTTAGATAGCACCATACTATTTTCCATGGAGGTCGAACTGGTTTACACTCCCACCAACAGTGTAGAAGCACCCCCTTTACTCCATGCCAGCATCTATTATTTTTTGATTAATTAATTATGGTCATCCTTACTAGGGTAAGATGGTATCTCACTGTGGTTTTGATTTGCATTTCTCTGAAAGATGTCTATCCTACCCAAGGCAATTTACAGATTCAACACAATTCTCATAAAATTACCAATATTCTTCTCAGACCTGGAAATGACAATACAGAAATTCATATGGCAGCAAAAAGAGCTTGAATAGCCAAAACAATCCTTACCAAGAAGAACAAAGAGGGAAGTATTGCACCTCCAGACTTTAAACTTTACCATAGGGCTACAATAATCAAAACCTGGTACTGGTACAAGAACAGGCATATAGACCAATGGAACAGGACAGAGATTCTGGAAGCAAAAACTCAAGCTCTCAACCAACTCATCTTTAACAAAGACATCAGTAACAACCACTGGGGAGATGAGACTGACCTTATTCAGCAAATGGTGCTGGGAAAACTGACTGACCACATGCAGAAGAATGAATTAAGACCCCTATCGCCATATACAAAAATCAACTCAAAATGGGTCAAAGACCTAAACGTAAAACCTCAAACTATAAAAATCTTAGAAGAAAACAAAAGAGACATCCTTGTGCATAGTGGAGTAGGTAATGAATTCTTGATCAAATCCCCAAAAGCATGTGCCATAAAAGATAAGAGAGACAAACGGGACCCCATCAAACTGAAAAGCTTTTGCATAGCAAAAGAAACCATCAAGAGAATAAAGAGACAGTTCACAAAATGGGAAAAAAATATTTGCAAATTATGCATGTAACAAAGGTCTAACATCAGGATCTATAAGGAACTCAAATGAACTGAAAGGAAAAACAAAACCAAATAGTCCTATTAAAAAATGGGCAGAGGACATGAATAGACACTTCTCAAAAGAAGACATACGAAGCCGGGCTTGGTGGCTCAGCCTGTAATCCCGTGCCTTTGGGAGGCTGAGGTGAGTGAATTGCCTGAGCCCATGGGTTCGAGACCC
>NW_007218227.1:30945-49475 GCF_000164805.1 Carlito syrichta | reverse complement strand
GCTGGGCTCTGGTGATCCTTCTGCCTCAGTCTTCCAAGTAGCCGGAACTACAGGCACGTGCTACCAAGTCACCAGTTCTTATAAAACACTAAACACTAGTTATCAAATAGTTTAAGTCATTTTGGGGATGATTATCTGACTTTTATTAGATCCAACCTGATTTTTTGTGTTAGGTATTGTATACGGGACCTACCCTGAATAACTATCAAATGAGCTTACTCTGAGCCCGCAATATCTTAAAAATAGATCATCTTTATTCTAATGATTCCCTTTATAACACATTTTCACCCAGTTAAATCAAGCATTAAAAATATATGCTATGATTACTTAATCTAAGCAACATAATGCCAGAAAACTAAATTGCAGTCATAGTGTTTATTTGGCAAAAATATTTTTATCTGGCTGCTTAGCATCATGTATATTCAACATTAAATAATCATTGGAATATGTCATCAAATATAATTGGCAAAAATATTTTTATCTGGCTACTTAGCATCACATATATGCAACAATAAATATTCATTGCGGCAAGTCATCAAATATAAGTTTTTCTCTGATTTTAATCCAATTCATGTAATAACTATTTAATGATAGAATAAAGCATTTTCTCTTTACTTTTTTTCTTCTCATTAAATGCTAGGAAGCACAATTACCATCCAAACAATCACACTAATACATCTAAAAGTCTTTTACTAATACATAAAAATAATTTAAATGTACATCTATTTATTTCCCTAATCTAGGTTTCAGCAATCACATCACAATTTTCTAAAATGTTCACAGGGTTAATTTTGTTCAATTTTTCTCTAATCACAAATACACACACACACGCACACACCCACCCACACACACACACACACACCCTCAGAGACATCTGTTTCAATTTGCACCCACCTTATTTGAATTGTATTTTCAAAACATCTAAATACACTTTATTTTCAAAAGGTAACAGTAAATTGTGTAACATTGTGGTGGGGGCTAATTCCACCATTTTTTAACCTAACGTTACTTTCTTTATTAAATAATTCCAGAATATAAAAGTATACTTAAAACTGTTTTGAAAAAAACTGTTTAAAAGAGCAAACTCATATAATGAGATTGATGTAAGCTCAGTGTTTGAATTCTAGGCTACAGATTTTAAATATTTTCATCTTTATGTTTGCTACAATGATTAAGTACTATGAATAAGGCTATTGTACCATATAACAGCTAACTAAAATTGCAATCTTGTTTTATTTTACTAGTTTTTCAGACCTAGAACTTCAAGCATGCAGCATGTATCCAAAAAGATCTTTTCTGTAACTATTAACTGACATAATTTTTAAAAATTAAGAAAGAAAAACTAGATTACAATTATATACTCACCTTTTGGTGTCTTGAAATATTCCGGCAAAATTAAAATGAATGTGATCACTATTGCTACAAACAATTTAAGGAGGGCTGTTTTTGTCATATCTATTCACATGGTACAAACGTGTTCCCATCCAGTACATTGGTGGTATGTTGCTTCCTGCTTTAAGTTTCATCTCTGCGGTACTTCACGTTAATGCAATTCACCTCATACTCACTTCCTTTTGGGTAAGACTTCAAAAAAAAAAGAGACCTTGAACTGAGACTTCATTTTTGAGACATCTTCTATTAAAATAAACTACCCTCTAATAAGCACTTTCAAATTTTCTTCCAAACAAGAAAGATAAATAAGTGATCTCAAGAAGCAAAGGGGTCTTGTCCTTATAGAAATTCAAAGCTATCTTCCCATGTTTACCAATGTGTGTGAATAAATATAAACCTACAATACTATCACCAAAAATAAAACGGTGAATGTCAGTCACGGCTAGGTTGTATGAATATCATTCAATCATTTACTTATTAAATGAATTTCGATCCCTTTTAAATGGTAGGTGCTGTGTTCAATTCTGTCATTCAGAAAACAGTATGTCTAGAAGACTCTAAACAGTACAAAATGTAAGGAAAAAAATGAAGGCACATGCAAAATTTTGGTTCTATTTTACAATACTGTATACCAGCAGTAGGATGGAACTCATTAACATTATGGCTATAAACACTGTAACTATCATTACAGAACCCACATTTTTCAGTTCCCATTTCAAAAAAAAAAGATCTTTATGATAATCTCAGTGAAATAAAATACTTTGTCTTAGAATATAAATAAAGGATAGGGAAAATTTATGGTCAATAAGGCACATATTATGCAAATAAATATTTGTACTTAGAAAATCCAGCGTTTCCATTGTTCTCATTTTCTAGAGTGGTTTTTTGTTTTTTGTTTTTTTGGTTGGTTGGTTGGTTTTGTTTTTTGGGTCAGAGTCTCACTCTGTCATCTTGGTTGAAGTGTGGCATGATCGCGACTCACCGCAGCCTCGACCTCCTGGGCTCAGGTGATCCTTCTGCCTCAGCCTCCTGAGTAGCTGAGACTAGAGGCACAAGCCACCATACCTGACTAGTTTTTCTAATTTTTGTAGAGACTAGGTCTCCCTATGTTGCCCAAGCTAGTCTTGAACTCCTGGGATCAAACAATCCTTTTACCTCAGCTCCCTAAATGTTGGATTACAGGCATGAACCACCGTGCTTGGCCTATTTATTTTTTTTAATGGTACCAAATATCTCCTATCATTTTTCTCCCTGCTCACTCCTTCCTGTGCCCCCACCTCTCATCTGTTTCCATTGATCCTATTTTTTGTTCCCACCTATCCAAACCTGGTCTCTATGAAGCAATGGATAGATAGGAAGTAGAAAGCAGGGGGAAAGGCCATACTATGACTATACTGTGAGTGTGAACTGTCTTTTCTTTTTTTCTTTTTCTTTTTTTTTCTGAGTTGGAGTCTCACTCTGTCACCCAGACTGGAGTGCAGTGGCCGCTCCCGGCCACCGCAGCCTCGACCTGCTGGGCTCCAGCGATCCTTCCGCCTCAGCCTTCCAAGTAGCTACCACGCCCGGCTGATTTTTTGATTTATTGTAGAGATGAGGTCTTGCTGCCCAGACGGGTCTCGAACCCGCGGGCTCAGGCAATCCACTCACCCCTGCCTCCCAAAGGCGCGGGATTACAAACTGAGCCACCGAGCCTGGTTGTCTTTTCTTTTGATTGTACAACTTGATTGGCAGATGGGAATCATGGCTTTAGGAGACCATAGGACCTGAGTTTAAGAACAGTCAAAATGGAAGTAGGTGGTTCATGCCTATAATCCTAACACTTTGGGAGGCTAAGGTGGGAGGATTGCTTGAGCCCAGGAGTTCCAGACCAGTCTAGGCAACGTATCAAGGGCTCATCACAATTTTCTGAGCATAGCACACACCTGTAGTCCTAGCTACTCGGGAGGCTGAGGCAGAAGGATTGCCTGAGCTCAGGAGGTTGAGGCTGCAGTGAGCCATGATTGTGCCACTACACTTCAGCTTGGGCAACAGAGTGACAGAGTGAGACTCTGACTCAAAAAAAAAAAAAGTGGTGGGTGGGAATAGGACTTCAAACCACTTATTTTAAGAATAGTACCTAAGGAAAGGAGGCTTTGAGAGGAATTTTGCAAGTCAAGGTTTGCATCATATTCTGGTTTAAGGTTTCAGGATCCAGGTCAGGCAATGATTTCAGGAGAGATGCTGGTGGAGGGAGTAGGAGGTTCTGTTGCTTAGTTCGTTCTCATTTACAGGTTTCACTAAGCAATCAGTGAACAATCCTCTTCCCATTTTGACCCTGTTTAACCCTGGCTCTTATTTTTCAATACAAACGTTCCAACCATAATTATAGCAATGGAAATCAAATTTATCAAGAAAGTACTGACTGGATATAATTTTATTAACTCAATTTAATTCCTGGTCAATTTTCTAAAAAAGGTGGTTGAAACCACTTTTGGCTTTTTTTACTTTAATTTTGATTAATTAGGTTTTAATTTTTAGTTTTTAATTGTTTCATTAACTAGTTTTTAATTTTGATTAATTTTGAAATTAGTTTTGTTAGTATCTATTCTTTTCTATGTGCATTTTCCAATAACACTTTGGATCATTTATTAATTCTTTTGTTCATATCAAATTTTATTGGTTCATGAGGGGTTTTTTTTTCCTGACCTGAATCCCACCCCACACACACACCTGCCACTCTGACCTCAGATTCATAATCCTATACTTGGACACCTGGAAGACAAATTTATCTAGCAGTTCCATGAGGTCTTTGTCTTTGATGGGTTGACCTGTGTGCTCTGCACTGGTCTGGTGATATCCTGATAGTGGATGTCAGGAGAGCAATCCAGGGACCCTAAATCCCAGAGTCACAATAGGAATCAGTATCTCACAGTCAGTCTGTAGACCACTTGCTGAATATCAGGGTGTCATCTCTGATTTAGCAAATCATGAGAAAATTATGATATATCCTCAGATATTTCAGGAATCTTTTATTGCCCATAATTGTTCTATATATTGCTAATCCAATTTTTAGAAATACTTTTGATAATTATGCCTACAGTTACTAACTACTTAAAGTGTTAGCAGAACAATAGCCAACGACAACTTCCAAATACTCCCTGAGTGAAATCTTCCATGACAAAGGTTAAAATTAAAATCTCAAGATACTTTGCTTTTTCCACTTGTCATAATTCATCCACTATATGTTTTATAACTGAAATTGTTGAATACATAAAATACATCATTATATATTTGCATTTTAAACATCAGTAATCACTAAAATTTAAGAAATAAGTTACAGATTCTTGTAGATAATTTAACTGAAAATGATAGTGCCTCAGAAATAAACATAGGTTGTACTAATCTTTGATTTAAATTTTAGTTTTATTTTAAAGATAGAAAACCAACGGAAAGCTCAGAAACATAAAACTGAAGAAGATAAGCACTGAGTGCTATGTAACAAGCTTTTTTTCCCTTTTCTTTCTGTGTGTCTGTGCGTGCATATGTGTGTGTGTGTGTGTGTGTGTGTGTGTGTGTGTGTGTTCATGTGTGTGTGTGTTGGGAGTCTCACTGTCACCCAGGCTGGAGTGCAGTGACACAATCACGGCTTACAACAGCCTCAAACTCCTGGGCTCAAGCAATCCTTCCACCTCAGTCTCCAAAGTAATTGGAACTACAGACCTGTGCCACCATGCCTAGCTTACTTTTTTCATTTTATTTTTATTTTTTTGTAAAGATAAGGTCTTGATAATGTTGCCTAGAATGGTCTCGAACCACTAGGCTTGAGCAATCCTCCTGTCTTGGCCTCCCAAACTGCTGGGATTACCAGCATGAACCATGATGGCCAATCAATAAACTTTCTTTAACAATGCTATCTGTGGCTTTGATTTACATGCTATGAAGGTCAGAGCAGTAGCAAACACTAAACTTTTAAGTATATGACTCTGGGTAACTGTTAGCATAAATGTACACATTTACCAGGAGGGCTGGAAGAAGCCATGGGGCTCCCAGAACTTGAGAAGTAAGGATTTCCCTGGCTGCTTGGCACTCTTCTTTTGATGTAGCACCTTCCATCTGTGCTCCTCTTTCTCACAACCTCTGCTACCTGTACCATCACCTCTCGCCCAAATTTGAAAACGCTGCCGCTGCAGCAATTTCTTATTTTTATTTTTACTTACTTATGTTTGGCGTTGGAGTCTCACTGTGTTGCCCAAGCTGGAGTGCAGTGGCATGCTCACGGCCACCACAGCCTCGACCTCCTGGGCTCAGTCGATCCTTCTGCCTCAGCCTTCCAAGTTGCCGGAACTACAGGCATGTGCTACTGCGCCCGACTAATTTTTGATTTTATTGTAGAGACGAGGTCTTACCAAGTTGCCCGGGCTGGTCTCAAACCCGTAGGCTCAGGCAATCCACTTGCCTTGGCCTCCCAAAGTGCTGGGATTACAGGCTGAGTCACTGAGCCTGGCCTACAGTAGCAGCTATTTTAAAAGATCACATTCAATTTTTAATGGTCCATAAATGGATTGTAATTCCTTTAGCAATATTCTAATAATGTCATTTTAAAAATTTTATATAGCACCAGAATGTAAACATTCACATACGTAAATCTTTGTGTAAGTCTGATTACAGAACTACTCAGACAAGCAACTCAAGATTTCTGAAGTCCTTAATTCATATAGCCAACTGTCTGCCAGTAAAATTGTGTCTACCTGTATGAGACTGCTTGTATACCATCAAACTTCAACACTAGCCATTTTAGTCTTTTAACCTTTGCCAATTACAAAAAAAAAAGTTTTGGCTGGGAGCCACGGCTCACACCTGGGTAATATCAGGTAATATCAGCACTGTGGAAGACCAAGACAAGAAGAGGGTTGCTTGAGCCCAGGAGTTTGAGACCAGCCTGGGTAACATAAAACCTCAAACAAACAAAAAAAGTGTTGTTTTAATGTGCATTTCTTTGATAGTAGAATTAAATATTGTTTATATTTGCTGCCCATTTTAATTTCTTCTTTTGTGAATTGCCCGTTCATGTCTTTTGTTGGAGCATTCATATCTTTTCTGTTGATGTATAGGTCTTTTGTTTTTCTCTATTGGGAATATGTATCCTTTGCAAACGTTTCTCCCAGGTGGTCATTTGCCTTTTCATTCTGTAGATGATGGGGGTTTTTCCCACAAGACTATTTTGTAACAGATTATAAAATAATGATAATTTATATATCTAAAAGTTTTACACTGAGAAACACAGTTCCTTATTGTGTGTATAATGTTACACTAATTTATAGTTTACCATTAATTGTTTCTTCTTCTCCTCCTCCTCCTCCTCCTCCTCCTCTTCCTCTTCTTCTTCTCCTCCTTCTTTTTCTTCTTTTTTGAGTTGGGGTCTCACTCTGTTGCCCAGGCTGGAGTGCAGTGGCACCATCATGGATCACTGCAGCCTTATCCTCCTGAGCTAAGGCAATCCTTCATCTCAGCCTCCTGAGGAGCTGAGCCTTCCATCTCAGCCTCCTGAGAAACCATGTCTGGCTTATTTTTTATGTTTTATTTTTGTAGCGATAAGGCCTAGCTATGCTGCCCAGGCTGGTCTCAAACTCCTGGGCTCAAGCAGTCGTCCCAAAGTGCTGGGATTACAGGTCTGAACCACCACAGCTGGCCTTGCTTACTCTTTTTATTTATTTATTTATTTTTAAAGATGTGGGGTACAATTCAGGGTTAGGTATACAAATGTTCATTATGCAGGTACCCTTGTTGACATGGTGTGCCTCCCCTTCCCCAGGCAGATTCCTACTACTGCCAATCCCACTTCTCCGCCCTGCTCTCGGTAGTTTCCCACTACTGCCAAACCTTTTCATAAACTATTACAATAATTGTTCGAGGTCCGCTTATAAGTGAGAACATGTGATACTCAGTTCTTTGTTTCTGTGAAAGATCACTCAGTATTATAGACTCGATACAAAATTTACTTGTAGCCTGATTTTGGCTTCCTCAAACGTAAAACTTATAGGAGTTGATGACAGTGCTGATGGGCTACATTTCCATAGTTTCATTTTACAAATTTCAAAGCGCTGTCACAAATATTTGATTATAAAAAGAGAATCTAGGAACAGCTACAAAGGACTACAAATCTGCAGTTACCCACTGCAAGCTTCTCCTTCTATTTCAATGAAGGAATAAGGATTAATAAACCTAAAACACAAGATTTTGTTGCTACTGTATTAATATTTAAGTTTCCTAAGTCTTATATTTCATATCTGAGATCTAGGGTCTCAAAATACTTGCATGTGTCTATACTTCTAATCAAGACTGAAGGTCTTAATTAAATAATTGTATATTATGGCCGGGCACAGTGACTCACATCTGTCGTCCCGGCATTTGGGGAAGCTGAAGCAAAGGGATTGCCTGAGCCCATGAGTTTGAGACCAGTCTGGGGAACATAGTGAGACCTTGTGTCTACAATGAATAAAAAAATTAGCTGGGTGTGGTGGCACACACCTGTTGTCCCAGCTATATGGAAGGTTGAGGCAGGAGGATCATCTGACCCTAGCAGGTCAAGGCTGCTATAACCATGATTGAGCCTCTGCACTCCAGCCTGGGCAACAGAGTGAGACTCCAGCTCAAATAATAATAATAATAATAATAATAATAATAATATACTGTGTGCTAGTACCAATTTTTTTAATAATAAATTTTTTTTTATTTCAAGGAGCTACTCAACCAAGAAAGCAAGAGCAAGGCACTTTTTAGAAAATAATAAATAGCAGCCTTAATAAGAATAGTTTAAACTTAACTTCTGTGTAGTTCTCTGTTATTATATGAAATATACTCTATTATACACTAGCTGTATATACTTTATATGACCAATATATATTATTTTTTCCTAGTTGAAACTGTCCTCAATCCCTTCACTATATTTTGTGGAAAGATCTTTTTGGGGTCAACAAAAACAGCATTGATGACCAATGATATTTACTGAATATTTATTATGTGCTACTGCACGATGTTGAATGTTTTATTTTATTTTATTTTTTAATTTCAAAAATGTGGAGTACAATTTGGGGTTATTGTACAGGTAGAATATTTTATGTGGATTTTTTTTCTTAGTCAGAGTCTCACAATGTCACCCAGTGCAGTAGCATGATCATGGCCACCACAGCCTCAACCTCCTGGGCTCAGATGATCCTTCTGCTTCAGCTTTCCAAATAACTGGAAGTACAGGTGCAATACCACCATGCCTGGCTAGGCCATCCCAGGCTGGTCTCAAACCCCCAGGCCCAGGCAATCCTCTCACCTCAACCTCCCAAAGTACTGGGATTAACAGGTGTGAGCCACTGAGTCTGGTATTTTATGTGGATTATTTTATTCAATCCCTCAGCAACTCTCTGAGGGAATTGCTGTTATTATTCCAATTTTATAAACAAAGAATATGAAGTATAGAGAAGACAAGTAACATACTCAAAAAAAATCACATAATTCATAAAGGGTAAAACTAGGTGTCAAACCCAGATAGTCTAACTTCAGACATAATGCTCTCAACCCAGTACTGTATTATTCATCCACCCTCAGGCTTGTGAGGACAGTCATCTGAAAGGATCATTTATAAAAATAATAATAATAGCAAACACAAATTAGCTCTTACCATGTGTCTAACACTGAACTAATCCAGGGTTTCTCACTGGTGGCACTATTGACATTTAGGGATGGGTTATTATTCTCTGATGTGATGACTGTCCTGTACACTGTAGGATGTTCCAAAGCAGATGCCAGGAGCAGCCCTCCCCACCCCAGGATGGAGTTCAGTGGCATGATCATAGCTCACTGCAGCCTCAGGCTCCAGGGTAGCTGGGACTATAGGCAACACGCTATGCTGGTCTTAAACTCCTGACCTCGAGCGATCCTCCTGCCTCAGCCTCCCAAAGTTCTGGGATTATAGGCTGTGTGACATCGTCCTGGTCTCCCAACACCGGTTTTGACAACAACAACAAAATGTCTCTTGACATTGCCAGATGTCCCTGGGGTGTCCCTTTTAATTTTCTAAAAAGTATGTTGCTCGGCCAGGCACTGTGGCTCAGCCTGTAATCCCAGCAATTTGGGAGGCTGAGCTGAGAGGATTGCCTGAACCTGGGGGTTCGAGACCAGCCTGGGCAACTTGGTGAGCCCTCATCTCTACAACACATCACAAAAACTAGCCGGGTGTGGTGGTGTGCATCTGTAGTTCTAGCTATTTGGAAGGCTGAGATGTAAGGATCGCCTAAGCCCAGCAAGTCAAGGCTGCGGTGGCCATGAGAGTGCCACTGCACTCCAGCCTGGGTGACAAAAGTGAGACTCCAACTCAAAAAAAAGATTATGTTGCTCTTGCTTTCCTAAAACCACCGCGTGAAACATTTCTCTTATATTAGGTCATTTAATTCTTATAGCAGCCTTATGAAATAGTTACTATCGTTATTTCCATTTTACGCATTTCAGGCTAGTTCTATCCTAGGTAATCGAATCATCCAGAAAGTGAATCTAAAAGACAATCCATAATCCGGATCAGTCTAATTACTTTTAATTGCATTACTGGCAGATAACCACCTACTTTGGCAACACAGCAATACTTAGATTAACACATTTTAGGGGGGGAAACACAATCTCTTTTTAATGAGGTCTACCTGAGTATGGAGAGGGTACCCAGAAGTTCCTATCCCCTCATTCATTCTGTGGCTCATTCAACAAATATTTACCAAACACAAGATGTCAGGGCTGCCTGAAGCCTAAAGATGTCGCAAACGGACAAGGTCCCATTTCAGCGGAAGTGTGCATTCAAATGTGTGACAATCATCAACCAAATAATACAATTTATTTTCAGTTCACGTTAAGTATTCTGAAAAAAAGAATCAGGCAAAGTACAGGGTGAGATGCGCTAGCCGAGTTGGGCAGGGCACACGTTGGTTTAAATAAGGATGTTAATGAAGGTCTTGTCATGAAGATGACACTTGGGAAAAGGCAAAACTGCAGGGACAGAAAATAGATCAGTGGTTGCCAGAGGCTGGAGATACAGGGAGGAGCTGATGACAAAGGGCCCCAAGAGAATTTTTAGGGTGACGGCTATGGATTATATCTTGATTATGATAGTGATTATACAACCGTATGTTAGTCAAAATTCTAGAAATGCAAATTTAAAAGGGTAGATTTTGCTATCTGTAAATTATAACTCAATAAACACAGTTCTCTCTTCTCTTTTCTGTTTTAGAGATGACTGAGAAAGGGGCTGTGGTGTTTCTGAGACTGGTGGCTGTCCCCTACACTGGAGTTTGAACTTAAATATAAGAGAAATACAAAGAGAGTCTCAGAACAGGCTGATGGGAGAAAACAGCAATGTCTCTGCTTGCCTCCCCACCTGCAGCTGGTGAGGTGAGGTTCCTGCCAAGAACTGCAGGGCATGAGGGCACACGGGAGGTCACCCCCTCCACAGCCAGGTCGAGTCAGCCAGGCCCACCTGGGAAGTACAGTCAACCAGCCAGCCCCTCAGAGAACCAGAAAACGTGCTCAGCATTGCTCAGACCACAGGCTGTACTTCGATGAACTGCCTTCTCTTTGTTTACTCAGAGCATTTCTTCCCCAGAGGGGAAAATCTGGTTTGATCTGCCACCCAGGGGTTTAGAATCCTCAGAACTGGCAGAGCTTACCCCAGGCCTTCACACTCAGGCCTTCTCACAAGTGGCTGGCCTTCTGGTACCCAGCCCACACAGGGCTGCTTGCCAACACTGTCCCTACACCAATCACCTGTGGCTGGAAAGGAAGTTGGTTTTCACTAGCAAAACCTGCTGTAATGAGGTAGCAGCCTAGGCAGGAAAGAACCTGTTGGAGCCACTTGCCTTAAAAGGACTACAAGTCAGGCACGTATGCCCAACAAGGCAAAACCACCCTGGAATGATTTCCTAGGACCACTGTAGAATTTCAGCCTCTGGGAACAAAATTTCTGGCAACTTCATAGTTACATTTACTATGTTATTAATTATATGTATCAAGAGACAGAAAAACATAATCAAAACAGTCTTCGTCATAGTAAGTAGAACAACCTTTGAAGGCCAGGCATGGTAGCTCCTGCCTGTAATCCTAGCATTTTGGGAGACCAAGGCAGGAGGATTGCTTGAGCCCAGCCTAAGTCACATAATAATACCTCATCTCTACAAAACATTTTAAAAATTAGCCAGGTGTGGTGGCACACACTTGTAGTCCCAACTATTCGGGATCACCTGAACCCAGGAGGTTGAGGCTGCAGTGAGTTGTGATCTTGCCACTGTACTCTACCCTGGGCAACAGAGTGAGACCCTGACAAAAAAAGAAAAGAGAAAAAATCCTTTGAACTTGTAGGAGACAGAGTAAAATAAATTTATCAGAGTCTGAAAGTATCAGACCCAGTAAGTCCAATCTCAGATAAAAGGCACTGACTGCAAAGTCTGTATGACTCTAAGTAATATTCTTCCTTGATTCTCTTGGGGGCCAAGCAGAAGAGAATAAAATGCTTGTTTCTTTCCTCTTTGTATTGCTTAGACCATTGTCTCTGAATGTCTTTAGATGTGTATAAAGCGTGCCACCCTCGATTCACTCATTGTTTTTGTATTTCAGGTGCTCGTTACTCAGCCAGAATCCTTACCCATGAATTCTGTGCTAAGTATCATCACTGAATATAGAATACAAGTGTGAACACATTGGATATGTGTTTTATTTTTTTTAATTATATATTTTTTTATTTTAACCCCAGTTAAAGGTTAGGTATACACATATTCATTGGGCAGGTACCCTTGTTGATGAGGTGTGGCCCTCCCTTCCCCAGACAGATATTGACTACCATTAATTCCACCTCCCTGCCCCTCCCTGCCCCCCATAGTTTCCTGCCACTGTCAGTCCTTTTCTTATAGTATTACAGTAGTTGTTCAAGGTCCACTTATGAGTGAGAACATGTGATACTCAGATCTTTGTTTCTGTGAAAGATCACTCAGTATTATAAAGTCTAATTCCATCCAGGTTGATTTGAAATTCATGATTTCGTTCTTTTTTATGGCTGTGTAATATTCCATTGTGTATATGTACCACATTTTTTTAATCCAGTCTTCTTTTGATGGACAGTATGGTTGGTTCCATGATCTTGCTATTGTGAACAATGCTGTGATAAACATATGTGTGCAGGTATCTTTTTCATAGAGTGATCTGAGTTCTTCCAGGTATTTTCCCAGTGGGAGGTTTGTGGGGTCATGTGGGAGGTCAATTTTTAGAACTTTTAGGAATCACCACACGGATTTCCACAGAGGCTGTACTAGTTTACACTCCCACCAGCAGTGTAGAAGTGTTCCCTTTTCGCTACATCCTCTCCAGCATCTGTTATTTTTTGAGTTATTGATGATGGCCATTCTGACTGGAGTTAGGTGGTATCTCAGTGTAGTTTTAATTTGCATCTACTTGATGACTAGTGAGGTTGAACATTTTTTCATGTATCCATTGGTTGCTCATATGTCTTCTTTTGAGAAGTGTCTATTCATATCTTTTGCCCACTTTGTAATGGAGTTGCTTGTTTTTTTCTTTTCAGCACATTTGAGTTTCTTGTGGATACATGCTTTAAAAAGACGAACAAAGTGGAGGTAGAGAAGGAGGCATAATGATTGATAAGAACTTTTCAGTTTACGTACCTGTCTGATTCATCTTTGTTCATTCTCTCCCCCATAACAAGTAGTACAATATCTTCTATTCTATAGGCCTCTTCATAGTGTTTGATAAATATTGCTGAATGAGTATTCTATAAGCAAGCCATCAGCACAGTAACAAACCTAAATGCTTATACTTGCATGTTGGTCATGAACTTGTTCTCCAAGAACATGAAAGTAGAAGTCAACTTGAGTGGTCCTTGTCTGTTACTGAATCCGGAAGTAATATACAAAGTGGCCAGGTGCAGTAACTCATGTCTATAATCCCAGCATTTTGGAAGGCCAAAGTGAGAGGATTGCCTGAGCCCATGGATTTGAACCAACCTGGACAACTTGGCGAGACCTCATCTCTACAATAAATAAAAAAATTAGCTGGGCATGATGGTGCATGTCTGTAGTTCCAGCTACTTGGAAGGCTGAGGCGGAAGGATCCCTTGAGCCCAGTGGGTCAAGGCTGTGGTGGCCGTGAGCATGCCAAAGTACTCCAGCCTGGGCGACAGAGTGAGACTCCAACTCAAAAAATAAAAATAAAAATAAATAAATAAATACAAAGCAACATCTTGGAACATTTTTTAATTCATGAGAAATTAGCATCAATTAGTAGTCTTGCAACTGTTATTTTTTAATATAAAGTAAGTACACTGAGATACTAGAAAAATTTTTTAACTGCATGGAAATATGAAAGAATTTTTTCATAACAATAATATTTTTATTAAATATTAGACATCTTGATAATATTTTTACATTACTTTAGCTATATGCTCTGTATTTTTATAAGATAATTTTGTGATATTTCTATTTTTAATTTTAAAGATTGTGGGGTACAATTCAGGGTTAGGTATACAAATGTTCATTATACAGGTACCCTTTTTGATGAAACGTGCCTCCCCCTCCCACCCCAGGTAGTTTCCTACTACTGCCAATCCTGCCCCTGCTCTCCCCTGGCAATTTCCCACTACTGCCAATCCCTATGAAAGAATTTTTCTTTTTTTTTTTTTTGAGTCAGAGTCTCACTCTGTCACCCAGACTGCAGTGCAGTGACACGCACATGGCCACCCCAGTGTCGACTTGCTGGTCTCAAGCGATCCTTCTGCCTCAGCCTTCCAAGTAGCCGAAAATACAGGCATGTGCCACCATGCCTGGCTAATTTTTTTGATGTATTGTGAAGTCTCACTAAATTGCCCAGGCTGGTCTCGAACCCCTGGGCTCAGGCAATCTTCTCTCCTCAGCCTCCTAAAGAGCTGGGATTACAAGTTTGAGCCACCGAGCTCGGTAAAAAAAATTTTGTTTAACGAATGAAAATAGGTACAAGTGCTTAATTTTCTTGCCCTTGTAAGATTCTGGAATCTTAAATTAATGACCTAAAGATTTACGAAAATGGTGGCATAACACTATACATTAGAGGAAAAGTCCTGTCTGTACATTTTGTAAACACTCAGAGAAAAAAGTAGCCAGAGTTCAATAAGTTGCTGTTTCTCAAGGCTTTGTAGGCAAGGGGTGTTTTTCATTCATTCATTCAATTCATTCATTCATTCAGAAAATATTTCTGAGTGCCTGCCATCAAATACCTCTCAGCTAGTCAGGGAGACAGAAAAGTAAGTCAATGTTCATGGCCCATCACAGAACTGCTACAATCAAGAGGCACCCAGTGTATCAAGGGAGCACAGAGGAAGAACACACTCAGCCTGGAAAATTCAAGATAAAGATTGCCAGAGGAGGTGACCCTGGAGCTGAATCTTGAGGACTAGCAATTATGAAAGGAAAGTATTCCAGATGGAGAAAATGAATTTGAAAGTCAGGGGAGGGCAGGGGCAGGATTGGCAGTAGTGGGAAACTGCCTGGAGTGGGGGGGTGGGGTACATCTCATAAACAAGTGTACCTGCATAATAAACATTTGCATACCTAACCCTGAATTGTACCTCACATCTTTAAAATAAACTGTGGGTGAAATTATACGTTCTGGATTTTGCAAATAGCTCAGAATGGGCCCAGGGCTACAGAGGCAGACAGGAGTTAGATTATGAAGGGCCTTACAACTATGCTGAGGTGTTTGAACTTTACCTTGAAGGCAAGAGAGTACTAAAGCACGGTAAGCAAGGTCTTGGGGTACGAACAGAATTAGGTTTGTATTTTAGAAAGGTCAGGGAGACTGGTGGGAAGTATGGGAAGTCGTTTCCCAAAAACCTTTTTTCCAGTCAGGAACCGTGCCCTGGTTACAGAAGACCTAGTTATGAATGGGTGAATGGAAATATCCTCTCGAAGGAATGCACATTCCTTCCCATGTCCCCAGCTCCGCGTTGGGCAGTGCTTACGGGCCTGCCCTGGAGACTACAAGGAGTGGTCTAACAGTGGGCTCAGAATAACCTTCTCAACATCAAGGTCAAGGCGGAGTCCCCCTCCAAGGAGCATGTGTCAGTCACCACAGTCCTGTCATTTAACTGGGTCTATGCTACCCCTCTCACCAGAAGTAAGAATGATAAGAGAATGGGGGGGTGGGGAGGAATCCTTTTATCCTTGTTGTGATTGGGTCAAGCTTGTGGCTCCAGTGTGAAAGACAGAAAATGACCCTACCAGGTGGAGAAAGTAAAAGAGCCTAGAGGGAAGGAAACGGATGGGGTTGTTCCTGGAAGGATAGAAGCTGAACCAATAAATAAAGTTATTGGTGTTCCTTATATTTCCATAATAATTTCATTTTTATTCTCCTTTAGATTTTTGTAAAGTTCATTTTGAAAATTCTAGATTGGCTTAGCTGTGGTAATGAGAGCAAGGAAAATTTCTTTTCTTTTTTTGTATTTGGGCCAAGTTGAAGAGGGGAACATATTTCCCTGGAAAACCAAGAGAAATTGAAGTGAGAATCTGAGGTGAACTTCAAGAGGACAAGTTCTTAGTTGAGTTTACTTGGTTCCTTGTCTCTCCTGACCTGGAGATTCTCCTTCCAGGGGTATGATCTAGTCATAACTTATATAGCTCTGTGTTTTAACAAAGCTGTTCATGCCAAAACTTGGATAGCAGAAATACTGCTAAATGAAATCCTAAATCCTGTAAAAGAGATTACACTCCTGGGATCCACATATACTGTATACAATCATAGTTTAATCCTTTAATCCTCCCTACCACACCCAGTAAGCAGAGCAGAAAATGAAAAGTCAAACCATTCCTTTATTAAGGGCATCTATACAATAGGATTAAATACTGTCTACCAGTACCACACTTTAACCAGATTAAAACATTAATTGTGATCCTTCCTGTCATTGTCAATTAAAATTATTTGAGCATTCTCAATAGACTTCATACTGACACTATCTAGCAAATTATCAATAGAGTGATCACATTTTAGATTCCATTATTCTACTTCTGATCACTGATATGTTTCCTCTGGAAAAATTTGGAAACTTTCACAGCATTTATTGACCCATCATTACTTTGATTCTATGATCCATTTATGGATCCATTTATCGGCCAAGTTGTAAGATCTCAGCATAAATTCTTGGCTGTGAATATTTCTGCAAATCCTTCTCCTTAGAGTTGCCAGAATTAGAGAAAAAGAAGCTTTTTCAATTTCAAATTTTATATAGGGTAAAAGTAGGCTTGTTAATATGTCTAAGTCATATGACTCAGTTATAAGATAAATTGCAAGAAAGCCTTTTGGCCATTACAAAAAGGAATGCAAGCTATCTCTCCTAGAACAGCCATTCATTCATTCAAAAAACAGTTGTTGATTATCTGCTATGTGACAGACATGGTTAAGTAATAGGCCCTGGAGATTTAATAGTGAGTTTTGCTCTCATGGAACTTATGTTCCAGAGGGATCTCAGAGAAACAAACAGATGTATGTCAGGCAGTGCTAAGTTCTAGAAGTGAAGGGATGAGGGAGAGGGGTCGCAGACTTACATAGGATAGTCAGGAATGATGACATGATAGAAGAGGGAGTCAGTTGTGTGGATCGCTAAGAGCCTGCCAGACAGAAAGACATATGACGGCGCTTGGCGTGTTGGTGGAAGAGGATGGAGTCCTGTGTCTGGGAGCACTTGAGAGCCAGTGGTGGGAACTGTGGCAGGAGGGAGCCAGATCACAAGGAATATTTTATTGATTGCTTTTACTGGGTGATGGAAAATACAGATTAGTCAATCAAAAAGGATAGATCAAACAATATATTTAACATAAAAAAAAAAAGAGATGATGTGTGGGAATCCCTATTTCTTAAATTAGGATTCATTTCTTATTGTAATTGTAATCTGATCGGATTGCAATGCTTTTCTAGTCTTTCTTATTATAAACCTAAAAGAAAAATGCCGAATTAAAACTTAAAAACTGAACAAGTAACTATGAGAAGGAGGGGGAAAAAAATTATGAGAAGAAAGTCATTTGCTGTTAATGTGCACAAATGTTAACACTGAAAAATCAAATGAAGCTAAAACTTAGTACCAAATTCCAAACATTCAGGATATGGGTTTGTTTGGTTTTTTTCCTCCATAACTCTCTTTTATGTTTAAAGACAATGCTAATGTTGTAATTTTATCTATGTGTGTAGGTGTCATTGCATAGGGCGTGGGGGTGTCTCTTCCACATAGCTCTGATAAAAAAATGTATCCTGTGCTGTGTGATTAGAGGCCTCCTTGGGGGAGTTTGTGATTTATCTCCTCCCTGATTGTAACAATATTAATTCGTCCCATCTGCTTCCCTTTGAACTTGCAGTCCCTATCAATGCTTCATTGTTTTACATTATGTTGCTTTTTCTAACCACTTCCCCAAGTGGGTGTGCACAAAACATCCCTAAATAGATTTCCCAGCCACCCTAGGCTGCTACCACAATTCGGTTATGGTATTTGATTATCAGTCTTCTGGGTCACTTGCTTTGCCTGCCTGGGGTTTTTACTACGGAGACACACTGAAGATGTCATGGGGCGGGGGGACTGACCACAACCATCACAGACAAATACAGCTCGCTCAGAGTAGCAAACACTGAATCTGCAAATAATGAACACATGCATTGCCTTGAGAACAAAAAGTAGATGGACGTTTCCTTTACACATCACTCAGACAAAGTAAGGAAACCCCTTCTTTCCTTCCTTATCCACCATGAGGTCCTTGGGGGCAGGGACTTAATCCTGATGGTGGGTGAACATAAGTAAGCACTTCAGTGTTTGGCATATAGGCACTAAATAAATTAGTTGCTATTCTCACAACCTAGCATATAGTAATTCAATGTTTGCTGGAGGAATGAATACAGAACCCACTTTTTCAGATTCTTATTATCCCACCACTGGAAAACAATGACTACGGCCACCGTGCTGAGTATCATAACTGTGGTGGCACAAACCCACTACACAGAGCTTTCCTAGTCGCTGCCGGCCGCCCTCCCCCACCCACTCACTCCCCGGGACCAGGCAGTCGGCGCGCGCCACGCAGGAGTGGGAGAGACACCGCCGGCGGCGGTAGCCC
>NW_007218227.1:0-30499 GCF_000164805.1 Carlito syrichta | reverse complement strand
GGCGATGGGGGCCGGCAGGCGAGGAGCCGCCGCGGTCCGCGACCCTCGTTGCTTTCCTGGACTTTTCCTGCAAATAAAGCAAACTGGAGACCATTTTGGATTTATTTTCCCCTCCTTTGTGACCTGCAGGATGGCTTAAGTTTTTACATTAAAAAAAAAAAAAAAAAAAATGGCCTCATCCCCGGAGTGCGGAGACTTAAGAAACTTTATTTTCCCGAGATCCGGCGTGCCTGCCGGCACTTTTGCGTGTAGGCATTTATTTCTGTGCTCACGCTGGGATCAGAAGCTGGCGGGAAAAGTTTGCTCTGTAAAAGAGTTAAAGCATTACCGTCGTTCTCTATCGTTGCGTTTGATTTTTAAAAATATTCTTGACCAGTTGGTACATTCACAAAATAAAAAAAGGTACAAAAGGGATATAGGGCGTCTCCCTCCCCAGCCACCCCGCACCCTCGCGTCAGTTTCTTGTGCCTCCTTGCAGACTAGGTGTATGCAGATGCCCCTCCTGCTTACTTTTAAAAACGGAGCTCCTGTTTTTAAGTACCTAGCAGTTAGTGGTACGAAATGAGTGTTAATCCTCCTTGCTGTTAGAAAACAGTGTAATAAGTCTTTTTGGTGATTAAGTCTCTGGGCGAGGGCAATAATGAGTTTTCTGGTTTTAAGCACTTAAAGGTTTGATTGCCTTGGGAATGTGTATGTTCAGTTGGCTTGTGATGACTTACGTGAATGCTTTTACACAAAGATGAACGCACTGACATTTGTGGGTAATGGACCAGGGAGGAGGGATCGAAATGAAATTGTAAGAAGCGAGGGCTTAATGTGTGTAAAACAGAGCTCCAAAAATGATTTGAAGCAATTTAGTGTCCATATAGTACCACAGGGTAAAACAAACTAAGTGAGAAAAATTGAGGAAGACAAGGCGGGGTGGGGGAAACAGCTAGGGGAAAAGACTATACCAAGTGCATACTTATCAAATCCTGTACTACAGATGTGTCACAGTTTGGGCTTTGGGTTTCCTAGGAGCCAGGAAAAAAGAGAAAGGAATACATTTTCATTTGTTTCTAATTTCATAAAAACAAACCAGTTCTCCCACCTAAGCAAGGCATTTTCCAGTAATGAGGCCTGAGAGGAATAGTTTCTCATGGGCCCTATTAAAAAGGGAACTGTGGGATGCAGTTGACAACATCTTTTAAATATTCCTACAGAAAATAGTGAATTTTGCACAACAATGCTCCTCAATATAGGATAATAATAAAACTCTAAGGATAAGTTCTCTGAAGACTTCACTTGATCCAGTCATAACATTTAGAATGATTTAGAACAGTATTTCTGTGTTCTAAGGAATGAGAAACATAGTTTATTTCTTGAAATAAGATTCAGAGCTCAAATAAGTTTAAGATAAAGACAATTTCAATAATTTTACTAGAGAATTTCTTGGAGGTTTACTATGCTAATATTCAAGTTGTACTTTTTTTGAGTTGGAGTCTCACTCCGTCTCCCAGACTGGAGTGCAGTGGCCGCTCCCAGCCACCGCAACCTCGACCTGCTGGGCTCCAGCGATCCTTTTGCCTCAGCCTTACAAGTAGCCAGAACTACAGGTGCGCTCTACCATGCCTGGCTAATTTTTGACTTATTGTAGAGATGAAGTCTCTCCAAGTTGCCCAGGCGGGTCTTGAACCCGCGGGCTCAGGCAGTCCACTGACCTCAGCCTCCCAAAGGCGCAGGATTACAGGCTGAGCCACCGAGCCCGGCTCAAGTTGCACTTTTAAAAAGGGATAAATTTGTGGAATTTACCAAATTTATTTGACTGTGGAACACAAATTAAGAGCCATTAAACCTATAAAAATGGATGGTTTATCTATCCTTCAGGCCAATCTTCATGAGTATTTTTTACAACTAAGATTTGATGAAAATTGGAGCGCACAGAATTTGAGGTTAGCAGATTTGGAAAGGACCAAAGTGAAGATAATCTAAAAGTCAGGATTTTTATATACTATGTATCACAAGAGAAGGCTACTGTCTGCCCTTGAATTCTTTCACACTTCATTTTTCTTCCCCTTCTTTGCCTCAAGGTAGTGTCTATGAATTAGACTAGGTTTAGGCAAATAGAAGCCTTAACGAATGACTTTAATTATTCTTAGATGTAAATATGTAATTGACATTTTCTTTTTATCACAAACACTATTTTACTATCAATTTGCTATCAAATCCTAAATTCTGGAGCTATGGGAGCCTAAGAAAATGAATTAGACTAGGATTAGGCAAATAGAAGCCTTAACGAATGACTTTAATTATTCTTAGATGTAAATATGTAATTGACATGTTCTTTTTATCACAAACACTATTTTACTATCAATTTACTATCAAATCCTAAATTCTGGAGCTATGGGAGCCTAAGAAAGCCTGGTACCTAGTAGAAAGATAAAAAATTTAAGCCAGAAAATCTGGATTGTATGGGTTGTTTCTAGCAAGTTTATCAACCTCTACTAGTATGTCATTATTTGTAAAATTAGAATGATGACTGCATACAATTCATTTATGAAACAAATGTTGAGACTCTACTAGCTGCCAGGTAGTAGAAAAACAGCCTTCAAAGAATGAAATAATGTATCAATCCTTCCTTCACTCTCTAAATTTATTCTATTCCTGAGTACAGATGGCAAGAGTTTGGAAGACAAGGAATAGCACCTATCCAATTTATTTGGTTCCAGGGTTTCAGATGGCAAGCACTGAGAGTTGAGAGAGTGGGGTGTTGATCCAAAAATGTATCTGAATCCATTCAGTTCCTACATTTGGATTGTGACAGTTTGGATAATGAAGGACACTTCTATAAAAAAGTTTCTCTAAATGATGCAGGGCTATACAAGATGTCACCATTCTGATAGTAAATTGAGGGCCAGAGCTACTTATTGTCTTCACTCTATTTATGAGAAAGGAGTTTGCTGGTTATGCAGTGGTAACAAAAGACATGTGCTATTGGTTTTGTTTGTTTGTTTTTTAGTTTTAGTTTTAAAGATGTGAGGTACAGTTTGGGGTTAGGTACTGCTATTGGTTTAAAACAACAAAGACTTATTTCTGCCACACTATGTGCCACATGAGGGTCAGCAAGAGAGTTTTTTTACACATAGTCATTTGGAGCCCCAGGCTATCAGATGCTCCATCTCAATACATGCTTCCACAATTACTAGGATGGGAAAGGGTATGATGAATTGTACTTTGACTCTTAACCTCAGCTGCTATTTCACTGGCCAAACAAATCACTTGACTACACCCAACTTCAAGGAGATGGGGAAATGCAATTTTACCACGTGCCCAGAAGGAGGAGTACTGGAATAATCTGTGAAGTCTTCATGACTACTAAGGAGGCTTCATAGTCCCATGAGTTAACAAAAAATCTGAGTAAATCAAACTTATATTATGTTTTCCAGTAGAGTATTCTATTTAGAAAATAGAAAACAGCATTTCTTGTTTAAATAGAGTGTGTTTAAATAGAATTATGCTAATGAGAATTATAAAAACTATCTTATTAGTTTGACATAACATTTTTGAAAACTCCACAATTAGATTTGCGATTTTGACCTACTGAATTTAATTCTTTTTAAATTGTATGCCTATTCAGTAAGCATTTGTTAAATGTGTATAAGGCCCTGCATCAGGTCCTGTGAGGATAAAAACATGATGGGGAGTTTACAATCCCAATAGAAAAGAGCTATAATTGGGTTCTGTCTCCCTTTCTCTTTAAGGCAACAGTAACAGAGTTTTTCAATATGATTAAAAATATATATACAAATATATGTTGAAATATATATAATATACATATATACTGGAATTTATTTATTGAAAAATTGTGTATTCTTACATGTTTAAACTTCCATCACCTTCAAAGTACTCTCCATTTGATGCAGTACACCTATTGAGACGCTTATTCCACTGCTTAAAACAGTTTTTGAGCTCATCAATTTTGATGCCTTTTAATGCTTCTGCTGTTTTGTTTCACATCAGCAAAATGTTTCCCTTTGAGAACTTTTTTCATCGGGGAAACAAAAGTCACTCAGGGAGGGATCGGGTGAATAGGGAGGGTGGGTCACAGGGATCATGCCATTTTTGGTCAGAAACAGCTGAACACTCAACGTGGTGTGGGCAGGTGCACTTGTAAATCGCTCATCATGAAATGGGCAAATGCATTGAAAATCTCCAAAAAATAATTTTCACTGAAGCTGATTGCAGCCTCTCACAACAATGCTACCTGGTACAGTGATGCTGAGGGGTTCCTAGAACACTTACTTAGCAGGGAAAGCCTGTACTACATGGGGCTCACTCTCCAAAAAATAATTCTGGTTTTATGGGTCCTCCTCATACGTATATATATTCCAGTTGTCCCCTCCCCATTTTTGGACATATGGATTATTTTATGACAAGTTTAACAATATTACTTAAACTAGCTTACGCGAAAAGTGTTTTGTAGAAAAGGAATATAGCTTATGTCACAGAGTTCAAGGGCAAGAAGTACAGCTGGGCCTCAGTGACAACTGGCATTAATAACACAGTTAGGAGCTAAGGCTACTTTCTCTCCAGCTCTGTATCAGTTCTTGCTAATAACTCTCTCTGCACATATACTTCATTCTTCTTTGTTGACTGTTTTTTCTGTATTTCACAGCTAAATGGATGTTTTGTTTTGTTTGAGTTGGAGTCTCACTCTGTGGCCCAGGCCAGAGTGCTGTGGCATGCTTACGGCCACCCTAGCATTGACCTGCTGGGCTCCAGCAATCCTTCCACCTCAGCCTTCCAAGTAGCCAGAACTACAGGTGCACGCTACCACGCCCGGCTAATTTTTGATTTATTGTAGAAACGAGGTCTCGCCAAGTCGCCTGTGCTGGTCTCAAACCCGCGGGGTCAGGCAATCCACTCACCTCGGCCTCCCAAAGTGCTGGGATTACAGGCTGAGCCACTGAGCCAGGCTTAAACGGGTGTTTTAATCTGAGAGTTTACAAACTTGAAACTAACTAAATTGACTTTAGCAATTTCAGAAGTTCTAAAAGTTTTAAAGTGGATCATCTTTGTAAGCTCTTAAAACTTTGGGAACAATGCAGTTGACCCTAAGATATACCAAGTTAGGTAGTTGGCAGCTTTATATTAAAGGAAGCATTCTAATGACTTTTGATCAAAGAAACCTGAGAGTAAAGAAACCTGAGATGCCATTGAACTAGAACTAACGTTCTACACAATTAACAGCACCTTGCAAATTCCAGTGGGACAGTCTAATTATGATGATCAGGATAAGAAGGTAGAACTGGATATGACTTGTAGCTACAATATTCCTTCCTGAATGCTTGACAAACGCAATCTCCACGGTAACCCTTTCATTCATCCCTTCTTCCCCTCCCAAGATACACATGACTGAATTATCTAAATCTTAAAAGTCACCTGCTTTGATCTTGATGTAGGGCTCCCTGGCTTCTCCTCATAGCTAACAGTGCAGGAAGTAGGGAACCCTTAATACACTATCTGGCTCTGCTCTTTTCCACCATCCAGACTGGTCTCCTAAACACTCTGGACGTTTTACATGTTGATATGCTGTTGCCTTATCTCTTTACGAACTCAATCCAATTTTATTCCCAATACATTTCCATTCCTTTTCTGGTAGCTGTGTGTACTTAACTTCACTAGCAAAGTTCCTTTGCGTTTTTAAACCATGTAGTATCTCCTTCCAGTTGAGAAGTATCCATAGCTTCATCTCAGCAGTGACTGAAGGGATGAACTATGGGGAGGTGGCAAGTGTTACTTGAAAAAGGGAATCCCCAGAAAAAAAGATAGCAGAGGAAGGTTAGCACATGTGTGTGAGATTAGGTGAGATTTGCCAAGGATGTATGTTAGACTAAAGGAGCAGACAGAAAGGGAAAGGGAGTTGAGTTTAGATTGTAGACGTGTTGCGGAAAACAGAGAGACCGTGACACCAAGCCTATCTTAGGAAGCAGTGTTTTATTTGCACCGGCAGGACTCAGTGGGCTAATGCTCCAAGACTGAGCAACCTGGAGAAAGAGGAGAAGGGTTTTATATGTTAGTTTAGGTAAGGAAGGAGGTTGGATTGTATGGTTATACATTTTTTTTTTTGGAATTTGCAAGTTGTAATCAGCAAAAACAAATTTTAAAAGAACAAATTAGCCGGGCTTGGTGGTTCAGCCTGTAATCCTGCGCCTTGGGAGGCTGAGGTGAGTGGATTGCCTGAGCCCGCAGGTTCAAGACCCGCCTGGGGAACTTGCTAAGACCTCATTTCTACAATAAAAAAAAAAAAAATTAGCTGGGTGTGGTAGCGCACGCCTGTAGTTCCAGCTACTTGGAAGGCTGAGGCGGAAGGATCGCTGGAGCCTAGCAGGTCGAGGCTGTGGTGGCGGGGAGTGGCCACTGCACTCCAGTCTGGGAGACAGAGTGAGACTCCAACTCAAAAAAATAAATAAAATAAAAGAACAAATTGTTTACAGGGCATACTTGTCAAGCAGGGGTTGTAAACTGATAACTTCACAAAGCAAGGATGCTGGGGGTAAGGTTGTGAATCGATTACTATCTTGCATTTACAGGAAAGTGGCTTGTGACTGTCTGGTTTTTCTCACGTCCCATGTCTAGCAGGTTTGGAGCTTGCGGGTTGATTTTTAAAAAGGAATAATTTTAACTATTTTTTAGCTCGTCTCTGCCACAGAAGATCTGGAATGTCATCTTAAGACTCCTACTCTTACACTCTTGTTGCTGTGCAGATGAAAGTGCCTTCCTAAGTTCAACTAAACATTCAGATTCAGAAAACTACCATCAGCTTGTTTATTTAGGTGACTATCAGGCAGGAATCATAGCTTGCCAGCAGGGTAGCATCAGGTATTCCTCTTCAGTGAGAGTGATCTTCACAGCAGTCCATGCCGGCAGCTCACATAGCCATCTAGGCCACATCTCATCACATAGGTGGATACGGGAGCTAAATTGGCTTAAAAATACCCATGTCAAGCAGGCTTGGTGGCTCAGCCTGTAATCCCAGCACTTTGGGAGGCTGAGGCGAGTGGATTGCCTGAGCCCATGGGTTCTAGACCACCCGGGCAACTTTGCGAGCCCTCGTCTCTACAATAAATAAATAAAATTAGCCAGACATGGTAGTGTGCACCTGTAGTCCTGGCTACTTGGAAGGCTGAGGCAGAACGATCGTTGGAGCCCAGCAAGTTGACGCTCGGGTAGCCGTGAGTGTGCCACTGCACTCCAGCCTGGACAACAGAATGAGATTCCGACTCAAAAAGCAAAAAACACCCATGTCCCACAGGGGCCAGTATTTCTCATACAATTCCATAGACTTAGCTTCCTAGGTCCCTGCAAGGGATATGTCAATTAAAAGAGCCCTTACAGTCAGGGAAGTCAAAGCTATGACTTCCTTATGAGGTATTTGTAGTCCTGGAGTTCTGATGCAAATTTACTAATGAGGGGGATCCTTTTTACTACTAGCAATGTTTGCCTAGTAACATAGTTGACATACCTCCTACAAATTGCCTGGAGAACAGAGCTGAGAGGGTTAACGCCACTCATGTTATCCACAATGCCTGTGATTTGAGAAGTATTCAATAATATTGATTTTGCTTATTCTGATGTAGTATGTTTTAACTTTTAAAATAATAGGTAAAAATAGGTTGAGAGGAAGGTGGTACTAGATATCTAGTAGGCAAGGACTAGATCATTTAAAACCCTGAATTCCATACTAAAGAGCTTGCCTTTTATTTATCTGATAGATGATCAAAAACTCAAAAACAGAAGAATAGAAATTTTAAGTAATGGGGTCAAGAATTGTACTTTAGAAGGTTACTTTGGCTATAGTGTGAAGAATGGATAAGAGGATTAGGCTTGAGGCTGCTTGGTTCGTTTCCACCTAATATTTTCCTTTCTTTGGGAGGTAATTTCAAATAAGCAGAAAGAAGGAATACTCAGTGTTCTGTGCTCTACAGGAGTTTAGAATTGCTGAACAGGTTCAGCATGATTCTTTGGAGGAGCTCCAACCAGTTTGTCCTTCTAAATTTGTCATCTCCTTTCCTCCACTGGAGGGTTGGGAGGACTACTCTGAAGTGCCTCCTAAGAACATTGGATTTAGTCTATTGCACGATTAACACTAAGAAAGTTTAGCCTCTGCTGATTTCTGCTGATCTCCTTTTGACCACTAGCATGCTTTATTTTGCTGCAGTTAAATTATAAAACAGTTTACTGGTGGCTTTTTTATTTTATTTTATTTTTGGTCTAGTTGTAGGGCAAGCCAGCCAGTTTCTTTAATGGTTAACTGGTTTAATTAACATTTATAGTGATTAACCATTTCTAATTATGAGCAGCTGAGAAACACAGTGCTCACATTTTCTCTCTTGCTTACATTGCCCTTTGCTACCCTTTCCTTACCTGACTTATGCTGCACTAATGTAAAAATATACTCTATAGAAACTGATTGGTTCTGCAGCAGAATCAAGTTAGCCTGTGTTGTATTCAGAGAATCCAGGCAACTTTGATGGATTATATTTGTGTCTGGAGAGTGCTGATTGATTACTTTTTTTTTTTCCTTTAACCTTCTCCACCATAAAGCTACATGGAAGATAGAAACGTTTCTGGATTTGGTTCAGGTCAGTAGAAGACAAATTTATAACTATCCAGAATGTTATTTTTTATGGCACATGAGATAGTTGGGTGTCTCAGCACATACACATAATGGATCAAGCACGAATTTAACAGTGGTTTCCCATCATCTTTATAATTTTTATTCCTGTGCAACAGCAAATATATACTTATATTCACAAAATCTTAGGAATGTATGGCAAGGGAACCTTAGTTTTTGCCTTTCATCAAGACAAAGGACTGTTTTCAAAAGTAAATCATAATCATACTATAGTTACAATCATACTATAGTATTATTAACTGTGATAACTTTTATAGGTGAGCGTAAAATAAAGTCTATATATATGAACTTAGCTGATTTTTGAATGTTGCTTGCTTTACTACCAAATATCAGTTCTGATAGGTAGTTGAGGGATGAAACAATTATTTTGATATTATTATGAGTCAGCACTTTGCTCTGTGAGACATCATGACAGAAATTGGAAGGGAGCCAGGTAGGGAGAAGTCTGTGAGGCACTTGTACTTGGCGAATAAATGTCATTTTGACCATTAATTGTAATTATGATTAACTTAGTAAATATTTTATTATGTGAGATATGATGTGTTCCTCTCAAGTACTCTTGTTTTTTAGTGCCTTATTTTAGTCAGATATTAGCAAAGAATTTAAGTCAACTGTACTACTCTCTACTAGACGTCTAACCTTGTAAGAATCAACTGTACTCTGAATCTGCTTCCTCATTTTTACAGTGGGAGTAATAACTACTTGCCTCCCAAAATAGTTATGAGTAGCAAAGGAGGATATTTTGAAAGCAAGAAGCAGTGTGGTATACTATAAAGTATGTGGTCTTTAGAATGCATCCTGGATTCAAATTTGAACTCTGCTACTCACCAGATACATGTATAACAGGCAAGTCAGTTAGTCTCACTTCACTTCAGTGTCCTCATCTGAAGGAAAGGTGAGGGGGAATGAACCCTATTTGCAGAGTTTTTCTGACAACTAAATGCCCCATTTGATGTAACCTATCTCACGTATTATTGTGCACATTTTGGCACTTAGGAAATAGTAGCTGCTGCTACAAATCCTGTCCCTTACTCAATACTCGATATTTAATACATACTGCTTACTTAATCCTGCTTTACTGAAAAGAAAACTAAAGATCAGGGAGGTGAAGCGATTTGCCCAAATTATACAGCTAGCTGGTAGGTTTGGCTTAGATATTGATTCAGGCTCTTTCTACTATATCACTTAGTCCACAATTAATAAGTGATAATGGCCAGGCGCAGTGGCCCAAGCCTGAAATGCTAGCACTTTGGGAGGCCGAGGTGAGAGGATTGCCTGAGTCCAGGGGTTTGAGACCAGCCTGGGCAACTTGGTGAGACCTCGACTCTACAGTAAATAAAAAATTAAAAAAATTAGGTGGGTATGGTGGTGTGCACCTGTAGTTACAGCTACTTGGAAGACTGAGGCAGCAGGATCACCTGAGCCCTGCAGGTTAAGGCTGCAGTGACTGTGAGCATATCACTGCACTCTAGCCTGAGTGACAGAGTGAAACTCCAACTCAGAAAAAAAAAGGATGACGTGGGAAAATAACAGCAGAAGCACTCTCCACCAACCACCTCTCTTCTCTTGATAAAATATACTTACTGATACCAAGGGCCAACTGAGCGCTCATGGCTAAGTAGGTATTTCCATGGCAGACCTGCACATCTCTGTGCTGACCTGTTGAGTTGGAAACTTACCAAAAGTTGGTATTTAATTGGCTTATTCACAGACCTTTTTAAAACAGTTTTACTTGTTATAGTAATGATAAAACTTTAGTAAACACATAAATTAATTAGAGTATAAAGAAAAGATAATTCTATGAAAAGTAAGTTGACTGCTTTGTGATATTTCTGAGTTACTTTTTAAAAACTTTGCTATCAAGTTGGATGAAGGCTGGATCATTGTAAAAGAGTAGGAATAAAGCCATCAAAGTCTAAGTTGTGCCTGTCAAAGTCCGTTGACCAGCTAGCTACCTGGTCTTCAGACTAGTAGTGGTCCTCAAGGGAATAAGGAGTTCACACCAGAAAGTAAGTTAATTCCTTTAGGCTAATGAACACACTATTTGGTTCAGCTGATGGTTTTTTTTTCATGGTAAGACTTTTCTCCTTGGAAAAAACAATGCATTAATTTACAGTCTGGTACAAGCTTTCTCCTATAGTGAACAGACCACTAGTCTAATGGGTTCTGTATTCATATTCTTTCAGAAGTGCTTTTAAGTTCTCTTTCCTTTTTTAGACACCATAAGTGGAAATCATAGGTGATGAATCATTATGGGCATGGCTTATGCAAGGAAAAAAACCCAAACTCAGTAGGAGACCCATATCAAATACCCTATATGAAAAGATTTATAAATGAAAGTACATTTATGTTCAAGTTAAAATAACATCTTTAAGGGAATATAAATATTTTTATAATTACTGACTTTTTCATTTACTGGGCCAACTATAGTTTTCATCTAGAGTTCCAGGTTGACTAGAAATATATCTTTGACCTCTGCCATTGTCTTAGCTTGCCTTGCTATGTTAACTCATCCTTTGCATGCCTATGTGTATCTTCATCAAGCTGTATTGTAATTTGTACATTTAATGTTAGTTCCTGTATTGTAAGTGACATACATAGTAAGGCAACAGAATTTAGTTAAGGTTAAAATTTACTTCACTTTTTAATTTTATAGTTATATAATACAGTGCTTTCATTTTTTTAAAAATCCCTATATCAGATAACTTTTACCATGAAATAATATTTTTAAAAATCCCCAAAATAAACTTTACCATAAAATCATACTCTACTGTTCAGTATGTATCAGAGTTCTTGACTGCTATTTTCAATTTACCATGAAGCTTATAGAGCCCAATCTCTTAGTTTATTGCAGCTGAATTCAAATTTGATCTTTTTAAAATTTTCATTTACTGATTAAATCAGAAATATTTCCCACTTATTTTTAACAAAGTAAAAGGTTTACACTGTGTTAGAAATCTTAGTTTTGGATTTCAAGCTGAATTGAAGTTTTTTTTAATGACAAAAGAAACTTTTTAGCAATGTTACTCAGGCTGGCCTTGAACTCGGCTCAAGCAGTCCTCTCGCCTCAGCCTCCCAAAGTGTTGGGATTACAGGTGTGAGACACCACATCTGGCCTACAAAAGAAACTTTGATGCCATGTGTTTGTGGTAACTAGTGAAAAGAATGTGAAGATAACCAATGTTAACAGCCTAGTGTTCACCTAATCACACTTTAATTTTTGATTTCTTAAACAGTTTGATTAAGTAAAAGCTAGATATGGCTGTAGACCCCTATTCCTAGCTGTTTGGTTGCTAGATATATAATTAAAGCTAACCTTGTTTAAAACTACACTCAGTCCTCCTGAAATAATATCCTTACTCCCTTGTTTATGTTAATGTTTCCATTCTTCTTCTGTCACCCAAGTTTGAAAATGCTGTCATCTTTGACTTTTTCCTGTCCATTTGCCACATAAATTCTGTAAGGTTGTCTCTGTAATATATCTTTAACTTCCATTCCCCTTTCAGATCTTGTTGCTTCTAGCCAAGTTTAAACCATACCTCTCACATTGTAGTTTTCTAGCTGGCTTTCCTACTGATGGAATCTTCCCTCATAAATCAGTTTTTCACCATTGCTAAATTAATCTTCTTGAGGTATACCGCTAACTCCTCACCTCAAAAACCTTATCTTTAAGGACATACTTCCTTCTTGATAATTCAGTAAGGGTTTCATCTAAGACCTTCTACTGCTGAAGCTTAAAATCTTTCAAGCCAAGGTCTGTACTATTAATTTATTCATTTTTAAAAATTTAAATTCAGTAAATATATAAATGCCATGCACTATACAGCTTGTTGAGGATATCGTGGTCCCTGACCTGATAGCATTTGTAATCTGGTCTCTTATCTTTGTGTTCTATTCTGCATGCAGAACAAATATTTGTTGAATTTATGTAAATATGGGATTTTTAAAAACTTCACTTTCTTTTTAATGAGATTGGAGAAGAAGTACAGAATCTGGTATATTTCTGGAATTAAAGACAAGATTAATAAAAGTAAATCTCAAATCTTTTAGAGTAAATAACTGGCATTTTTTAGCATTATACATTTTTAAGTGCTAGTGGAATTTACATTTTAGAATTATACTAGTATTCAAATTTTTAAAATCATATTCTGATGGAAGACCTCATTTGATAAAGCTTTATAAATATCCTTGAATTATTAAACTTTGAGGACTCTTCAGGATCACATGATGTAACTCATTCTTTGAGGAAAATACTTAGAGAGGTGGGTTGGTATAGTAAAATTAGTTAATTTTAAATTTCATTATAGGAATGTGGGGTATCAGTGAGAATTAACTACATAAGTGGGCTGCATGCAGGTGAAGTTTGGGCTTCTACCTGGCCCTCTCTACCCCTGGTAATGAACCAAGTACCCTTTGTGTTGTCACATGCGCCCCTTCCCACCTCCCTCCCCTAGCAGTGCCCAGTGACTGCCCGTCCCTCCCTTGTGCTAATGTGACTAATGGTCAAGGCCCACTTATGAGTAAAAATGTGGTATTCAGTTTTTTTTCTGATAGTTTACTTAGTATGATGATCTCTACTTCCATCCAATTTGCTGTGAAATCTATGATTTTGTTCTTCTTTATGACTATGTAATACTCCATTGTGTGTATGTACCACATTTTCTTTATGCAGTTCACTTTTGATAGGCAGTAGGACTGGTTTCATGTTTTTGCCATTGTGAGTAGTGTGGCAATAAACATGCATGTACAGATGTCTTTTTTGTAGAACATTTTATGTTCCTCTGGGTATATTCCCAGGAGAGGGATTGCCTTTATGCAGAAGGTCAGTTTTTAGTTCTTTTAGGAATCACCACACCACTTTCCATAGAGGTTGAACTAGCTTGCCCTCCCACCAACAGTGTAGAAGTGTTCCCTTTTCTCCATACCCATGCCAGCATCTGTTATTTTTTGACTTATTAATGATAACCATCTTTACTGGAGACAGGTGGTATCTCAATGTAGTTTTGATTTGCATTTGTCTGATGATTAGTGAGGCTGAGCATTTTTTTCATGTGTCTCTTGGCTGCTTCTGTGTCATCTTTTGAGAAGTATCTGTTCATATCCTTTTCCCACTATTTTTTTTTTTTTTTTGAGTTGGAGTCTCACTCTGTCACCCAGGCTGGAGTGCAGTGGCATGCTCACGGCCACCCCAGCGTCTGCCTGCCGGGTTCCAGCGATCCTTCTGCTTCAGCCTTCAGAGTAGCTGGAACTTGAGGCACATGCTACCATGACCGACTAATTTTTTGATTTATTGTAAAGAAGAGGTCACGCCATGTTGCCACCACTCCTGGTGTTTTGCCCACTTTTTAATGGGGTTGTTTGTTTTTTCCCTTTCACTTTCTTTGAGTTCCTTGTAGATCCTGGATGGTAGGCCTTTGTCAGATGCATAATTTGCAATTATTTTTTCCATTTTGTGGGATGTCTCTTTGCTCTCTTGATGGTTTCTCTGTGCAAAAGCTTTTTCGTTGGATGAGATCCTACTTGTCTATCTTAGCTTTTATGGCATTTGATTTTGGGGACTCGGTCAAGAATTCATTGCCTACTCCAATGTGCATAAGGGTGTTTCCTACATTTTCTCATAGAATCCTTACAGTTTGAAGTTTTACATTTAGGTCTTTGATCCATTTTTAGTTGATTTTTGTATATGGTAATAGGTAAGGGTCCACTTTCATTCTTCTATATGTAATCAGCCAGTTTTCCCAGCACCATTTGCTAAATATGGTTTCCTTTCCCCAGTGATTGTTATTGGTGACTTTGTCAAAGATGAGTTGGTTGAGAGAATGTCCTGTTCCATTGATCTGTGTGTCTATTGTACCAATACTAGGCTGTTTTGGTTACTGTAGCCTCATAATAAAGTTTAAAGTCTGGAAGTGTCATACCTCCCACTATGTTCCTTTTGCTGAGGATTGTTTTGGCTATTTATGCTCTTTTCTATTTCCATATAAATTTCTGTATTGTCATTTTCAGGTCTGAAAAAAAAGATGTTGGAAATTTGATGGGTATTGCATTGAATCTGTAGGTTTTCTTGGGTAAGATGGACATCTTAACAATATTGATTCTTCCAATTCATGAGCATGAAATGTTTTTCCATTTGTTTGTATCATCCTTGATTTTTTTTAAAGCAGCGTTTTGTAGTTCTTATTGTAATGGTCTTTCACTTCTCCGGATAGGTGGATGACAAGGTATTTCTTTTTTTTTGTGGCTATTGTGAATGCAATTGTGCTTTTTATTTGGTTTTCTGCCTGCTTGTTGTTGGTGTATAGAAAAGCTACAGATTTTTGCACATTGATTTTGTAGCCCAAGACTGCTGAAGTCATTTATCAGTGCAAGGAGGCTTTTGGCAGACTCCTTAGGGTTTTCAAGGTATTAATATACAATCATATCACCCACAAAGAGGGATAGCTTAACTTCTTCTTTTCCTATTTGGATACCCCTGATTTCCTTCTCTTGACTGATTGCTCTGACTAGGACTTCCAGCACTATCCTGAACAGGAGGGATGAGAGTGGGCATCTTTGTCTTGTTCCCGTTCTTAGGGGGAATGCTTCCAGTTTCTGCCCACTAAGCAAAATGTTGGCTGTAGGTTTATCATAGATAGCTCTTACTGTTTTGAGGACTGTTCCTTCTATACCTAGGTGCTCAAGGGTTTTTATCAAGAAGGGATGCTTGATTTTATTGAATGTTTTTTCTGCATCTAATGATATAATCATGTGGTTCTTGTTTTTATATCTGTTAATATGCTGAGTTATGTTTATGGTCTTGCAAATGTTGAAGCAGCCCTGCATCCCAGGAGTGAAGCCCACCTGGCCATGGTGGATGATTCTTGAAATGTGTTGTTGGATCTGATTTGCTAGAATCTTGCTGAGAATTTTTGAGTCTGTGTTCATCAGGAGATTGACTTGTAATTCTGTTTCCTTGTTGGGTCGTTACCAGGTTTAGGTACCAGTATGATGTTAGCTTCATAACATGAGTTGGGAAGAATTCCATCATTCTCGATTGCTTGGATTATTTTCAATAAGATTGGTATCGAGCCGGGCTCGGTGACTCAAGCCTGTAATCCCGCGCCTTTGGGAGGCTGAGGTGAGTGGATTGCCTGAGCCCACGGGTTCGAGACCCGCCTAGGCAGCGAGACCTCATCTCTACAATAAATTAAAAAATCAGCTGGTCGTGGTAGCACATGCCTGTAATTCCGGCTACTTGGAAGGCTGAGGCGGAAGGATCGCCGGAGCCCAGCAGCTCAAGGCTGCGGGTGGCCGGAAGCGGCCACTGCACTCCAGTCTGGGCAACAGAGTGAGACTCCAACTCAAAAAAAAAATAGATTGGTATCGGCTTCTCCTTATATGTCTTGCAGAATTCAGTTGGAAAGCCATCAGGTTCAGGGCTTTTTTTGGTGGGGAGATTTCCTTAGGTGTGACATTAGACTGTTTACTTGTAATCTTTCTATTTTCTTGATGTTTGTGTGCAATGCTATGAATTTTCCTCTTAACACTGATTTCATGGCATCCCAGAAATTCTGATAAGATGTGTGTTTGTTTTTGTTTCCAGGAATCTTTTTATTTCTGCCTTGATTTCCTTGTTGGTCCAGAAGTCATTCAGCAGCATGTTGTTTAGTGTCCATGTCTTTGTGTGTTTTGGGGGAGATCTGGGACACAACTGGGAGGGGGTGAATGGACCCAAAGCTCTTAGGTATACTTACCGACTTTCATTTACTGGGCAGTGCTTCAGTTCCTATGCAAGCCTGGCATATGACAGAGATTGGGGTGCCTGAATTCCCATGTCTGCTGTCATTTTCTGGTCTCTGTGCTGGGTGCAGGGTGCTTCACCTATCCAAAGTGCTTGGGGTGTCTCCTATTGGCAGCTTGATCCCTACTCTCTGTCTTGCTTGGCAGGAACATTGGTCTGCTCCTCCACAGTGGCCATCTTGGATGCCCCCCCCACAAAATTAGTTCTTGATGTTTTTTATGTAATATACATTACACATTTAAAACTATAGATATAGATCCATTAACATTGATAGTCATAAATATACTTCTCTAAAAAACTCCATATGAAGAGAGATTTGTGTAATAATAATTGCCAATATAAACTAGTCACCATATAGCTGTGATTTAAATTGTTGAGTGAAGGCATAGCTTTAAAAGCCAAATTGTTGAAATTAGCTCATGTGTAGTCCATCTTAATGACATTTCAGTGTTTCTGTTGTAATACTGAATAGTGTCATCTTTTAGATTCACAGACTAACATTTGAGCAGATTTGAAGCAGAAATTACACGTGGGTCCCTTAATTATATTTTAAAAAATGTATTCGTAATTGACACTTATCTATCTTAAATAAAGTGTGAGCTTTTTTTGTATCTCAAGTTTAAGTGAAGTAAAGTAAGGTTATTAAAATGAAAGAGAGGTACAGAATATTACTTATAATCAGTTTGAAGAAAGTGTGTCAATTTGAAAAGACATCTATTTAACCATTGGATTTCAAAGTGATAGAATTGAATGCCTTAAGAATGATATGGGAGCTGGGCTCGGTGGCTCAGCCTGTAACCCCGTGCCTTTGGGAGGCTGAGGTGAGTGGATTGCCTGAGCCCACAGGTTCGAGACCCAGCTGGGCAGCAAGACCTCATCTCTACAATTAAAAAAAAAAAAAATCAGCCGGGCATGGTAGCGCATGCCTGTAATTCCGGCTACTTGGAAGGCTGAGGTGGAAGGATCACCGGAGCCCAGCAGGTTGAGGCTGTGGTGGCCGAAAGTGGCCACTGCACTCCAGTCTGGGCGACAGAGTGAGACTCCAACTCAAAAAAAAAGAGAATGATATGGGAAAGGAAATTTTTAGAATAACATACTATGATTTTTCTCTTAAGTTGAAAAAAAACTTTTTAAAAATATATGACTCTTAATTTATTTTATAATTTAAAAATGTATAAGTATATACTTTTTGTTATTGTGCTTATAATTTTTTGACTTATGTATTCACTAGAGAAATATTTATTGAGTACCTACTGTCTCCCAGGAATTTTTCTGAGTGCTAGGATTACAGTGATGAACTAAAATAGAGTCCTCCTGGAACTTAATTTGCCATGAGGATAAAGGCAATAAAAAGTAAACATCTACTATGCCAGGTGGTAGTGGTGCTATGAAAAAAATTAAGACGGTCGAGGGGCTAGAGAATGATGAGAGATCTAATTTACTTAGAGAAGTTGGTGAAAGCTATTTTGATAGTTTAACAATGTAGTGATTTTTAATAAGTATTGATCTTTTACAAATAATTGCCCTGGGAAATCCTTCTCATCAGAGCTGGATACAATTTTGAGTGAAACAATTTTATACTGTTTGGTAAAAGTTGATGGCCCAGAAGAAAAAGTGTTAATTAAATAATAAATGCTGAATTTCATACCGTAAAAGCATTGATTATTAAGCTTACTACATATTTTTCATAAAGAAAACATCAGAAATATAAGAATGCCTACTAATCAAGAAAGTAGAGATCGACAACTTAATAGAAAAAAAGAGCAAGAGACATAAACAGCTGTTTCACAGAGGATTCCAAATGACCCAGAAACATGAAAAGTTACTAAACCACACTAATAGTCAATAAAATGTAAAGGAAAACTAAATGGGATAATACTATACATCCTTCAGAATTACTAAAACTAAAGAGACAATACCAGTGTTAGATGATTGTGGAGTAACTAGAATTCTCATGTACTGCTTATTGGAATGTAAATTGGTAATAACAATCATAAATGAACACATGTGTACCTTATAACCTAGCAGTTTTATTTCTGGATACACACACACACACACACACACACACACACACACACACACACACACTGTAATACATGTACACCCTGTAATGCATATAAAAAATACATGCAGGACAGATACAAGTATGTTTATAGCAGCATTATTTGCAGAAGTCTAAAACTACAAATACCTCAAATGTCTGTCAGCAATAGAATGAATTTTGATAGTCATATATTTATCCAGTGGAATGCTATGTAGCCATAAAAACCAACCATCAGCTGCTACAGACAATAACAGATTAATTTCAATAAATACCGAACAAAATAACACATATGATGTTCAAAAGCAGAGGAAACTTACACAAGAGTGGCTTACCTTTGGGAAGGGGCATGAGGAAGACTTCTTGAAAGCTAGCATTCTTTCTTTTCTGAACTTGGATGGAGATTACATGCTTTCACATTGAGATAATTCATTGAGCTCTTCACTTGTGGCTTGCATACTTTTGTATGTCAAACTTTAATTTTAAAATTTACTTAAAGGTGCAGGCTCTAATTGCTATCCATTTGGAAAACAGATTTTAAAAATATTTCTGAAACAAGATAAATAGTTTATATCTGTAATATAAAAAGAGTTTCTAGTTGGTGATTTGGAAGAGACAAATAGCCCAAGAAAAAAATAGGCAAAGAATATAAGTAGGTAGCTCAGAAAACTGGAAGTCAAAATGGCCAACAAACCTATGACAATATGCTCAGTAGTCACCTGGAGTTTAAAAAAAATTGTAATATTCATTGTTAACTATTGGGCCTATGAAAATAGATGAGAAGGGTACTTTTACTTTATTTTTGAAAATGTGAGTTTTAGGAAGGTAAACGATTCAAATTTAAAATACACATACCTTCAATCTAGCAATTCCACTCCTAGGAATAAATTTTATAGGCTTAAAAGCCTTACAAGGATGTTCAACTTAGCATTGTTTTAGTAGCAAAAAAAAAAAAAAATTCCTGAAATCCACCCTAATATCCATTAGCTAGGAAGTAGTTTAATACAAATTGTGTTTTACAATAATGAAATATCATGCAACTGTTAAAAAAGGTTTTTATTAGTTTATATTTCCTTGTATATATAAAAGTATGTGAGAAAAATAAAAATGTCAAAAAGATCTCTAATAGCAAGAACAAAACTCCTATATATATATTTATAGGTTTCTATGATTTTTTAAACATGGGGAGGTATATGAAAGACTATATTTCAAGCTGTCAACATTGATCACTAGGAGGAATGATTGGAGAAATGACAAAATAAAGGTATAAGTGGGAAAAAAGCATATGATATGAGTCCACTGATGTAGAAGGTTGTTTTGTCTAGGTTGTGTGTGTGTGTGTGTGTGTGTGTGTGTGTGTGTGTGTACGTACGTACGTACACAAGGGGGACCCACCCCAAAATGCCAAAATGGAATTTATTTGTAAAAAATTGTGTATTTATTCTTACATGTTTAAACTTCAGTCACCTTCCAAGTACTCTATGTTTGATGCATTGTATTTATCAAGACGCTTTTTCCACTGCTCAAAACAGTTTTTAAACTCATCAATTTGGATGCCTTTTAGTGTTCCTGCCATTTTTTGTTTCACCTCTTCCACACTGTCAAAACATTTCCCTGTGAGGACTTTTTTTGTTTACCCTGATGAAACAAAAAAAGTCCTTTTTTCATCTGGGGAAACAAAAAAAGTTACTCGGGGCTGAGGTTGGATAAATAGAGAGGGCGAGGCACAGGGATCATGCCATTTTTGGTCAAAAACTGCTGATCACTCAACATGGTGTAGGCAGATGCTCTTGTTGATCACCCATCATGAAATGGACAAACGCATTGAAAGAAAAAAATTCACTGAAGCTGAGTGTAGCCTCTCACAACAATGCTAGCTGGTACACTCATGCCGATGGGTTCCTAGAATAGTTACCTAACAGGGGAATCCTATACTAAAAAGGGGCCCACCCTCCAAAAGACAAATCCGGTTTTGGGGGGTTGCCCCTCATATGTATGCATGTAATTAAAACCATACTCCTTGGCCTTTGCCAACCTCAAATTCTGGTATCTCTTTAATATCAAGGAGTCTATTTTATTGGCTAATCTCCCACCTGCATCTTCAGCCTACTCAGAACACTCACTACATTAAAGAGACATATATTCAAATGTATAGTCTCAATACCTTAGTGTAAAGGGTCCTTGGACCTTTGGGAGTAGGGTCATGATTTAACACTTTAACATCCACATTTCCTTAGTCTTTGGATTTCTTCTTACAGAAAATTATGTTGAGAAATCTCAGGGGCCTTTAATGAGGGCCACTATCGTGCTCAGGCTTTAGTCAGTCAGCCAAACTAAACAACTAAAATCACTTCTGGCTATTAGAGCTAGTTCTTATTGTACCTAGAATGTCTGGTGAGAGTTCTTATGTGATCATTTGAATCCAACATAAAATTTTATTTCTATAAAATGTATTCAATTCTGTACCATTCATTTAACTGTCCTTTCCTCTGTTAAAGTGTAAGTTTAAAACTTCTTAGAAGCAAGGTCTGTCTGTGACTTGTCTATCTTTTGTGGTGCCTTATACATATAAACACTTGGTAAATACTTATTTGAATGAAGAGAGTGATGGCAAGATTACCATGAGCTACTGCAGTGACAATTTTCATTGTGTGGGTCTGTACCATGCATTGCAAACTGTTTGCGGTCTCTACCTCCTGCCCACTCAATGTCTGTAGCACTCCCTTGTCATTCCAACAACTAAAAATCTACCCACACCTCCAAATTCCAGAAACTTTTGGGAGCAGGTCAGTGCTACTCTGCATGAGAATGACAAGGCTAGAGTAATTGAAGAAGTGTTTCTAAGGATAGTAGTGCCTGAGCTAAAGTTTGAAAGATAAGTAGGATTTTTAAACCCAAGTTTCTCTAGGACACAAACAGCATTATAAAAGAGGTAGTAATGCTGTGTAAACCGTCTTAACTGATGAAGTGGTGTTGTCTATATTGGAAAATAGTTAGAAATATAATTGGATAGGTTGAGTGAAATTAGAAGTGTGTTCATTGGAAGGAGTCCGACAGAGGTGAGAGGAGGGTGAAGTGTCATTTCACTCTCTAATGCAGCCTGCATACTACTGCCAAATTAATTTTCTTTCTTTTTTTTTGAGTTGGAGTCTCTGTCACCCAGCCACCACAGCCTCGACCTGCTGGGCTCCAGCGATCCTTCCACCTCAGCCTTCCAAGTAGCTGGAACTACAGGGGCGCGCCACCACACTCAGCTAGTTTTTGATTTATTGTAGAGATGAGGTCTCACCAAGTTACCCAGGCGGGTCTCGAACCCACGGCCTCAGACAATCCACTGACCTCAGCCTCCCAAAGCGCAAGATTACAGACTGAGCCACCGAGGCCGGCTGATTTTCTAAAACATCGTCCTGTTCAACAGTCCACTTAATAGTACTGTTGCTGCATGCTCTAGGCATTTTATCTCATTGTAATCCTATAACGTTATCTCTTATTACTCCTTAAAATTAACTAGGTAAGGCTAGCTGACTGATCAAACTGATATTTTCCCCTCTTGTCAATAAGCTCACGTCATGCTTCTATTAATATCTTTCTTTCTATAAATCTATCATCATTCTGCCTAAACCACTTCTTATTCTTAGAAACCTTCTCCCTAATGAAACTGGTCCATACTACTCCACATCATACTGATACTGCCTTTCTCTTTCTTATGGTTTTCCCCATAGTACTTAGCATGAAAGTGTACATGGCTTTTTTTGCTTCTCATTCTTGTTTCTCTGAATAATTTGTATTCTCCCAAAGAACTGTGTGAAGTTAAGATATATGCCCCACAATATTTTTGTAAACCTCCAAAAGCAATTTTGTTTTTGTTTTGTCAGTCAATATCGGCATTGCCTTTTATATGAAATTATTTGATAAAGGAGTAAATATTGAGCACCCTGAAAACTCAAATTCTGCATTTGTAGATCACAAAATTTTAATGTTGCAGCATTATAATGTTTCTCATTTTAACTTGTCAAATTTTTTTGTTTTAATAACTAGATTTAATTATTTGGGTGGTTAGGGACAATGATGTGTATATCTCTATGCCCCACAGTGCCTAGTAGAGTACATTGTTCACAGTAGCTACTCATAATTTAAAATTTAATTGATTTTTATTCTGTCAATTTGCCGTAACCATGTTCAGACCATTGTTTTGTTTTGCTAACAACAGAGGGCACTATCAAGGTACTTGTACACCCAGTAGTCCTATCCCAGTCCTTAGTAGCTTTCTTGAGCCACACTTTCTTTATCCTAAGTAGTGTCATAGAAAGTCGGATAATATGCTGAATAGAAGTGGTCCGTTTCTAACTATAGAGCAATATTGGTTTTAGGTTATTTATTTGAAAAAGAATAAGTATGTCATATTTTGATTCTTTGTAGTTTTCAAACTTTTTTGTATTCCTCTCATTATTTGTTCAAATGATGTCTTGCCTGGGATCTTACTATATCACTTAGATACATTCCTTTTCTGACTGAGAAGACAGCTGGAAGTTGGCAATCTGGAGCCCCACCTTTGTGCTCCTCATTCCCCATCCAAACAGCACAACTTGAAAATCACTGTAACTCATCCGATGTAAAAAATGCTTTTAAAAAGGTTGTTCTGTGATATCTCATTTAGGAACTTAGTTTAAAAATAGAAACATTTTAGTTTTAAAGTGATTTTTAAGTACAAAGGAAAATGCTCTGGAATACATTTCTTGTTTCAGCAATAAAAGAGTTAATATACTAAGCAGTAGAGACTGAGATATCGCAACTGCTAAACGGGATAGTGCTTTCTGTCTCTGTCATTTGTGGTTTAAGAAAAAGGGGGTGGTGTTCTGCATTTGAAAGGACTTTAATGAATGCCTTCAGTGTTTGTGAGACCTAATGGTCAGTATGGGAAAAGAGAGCAGGGAAAGTGGTCGAGCTGCTTCAGGATAGGTAGATGAGAGTTTGCTCTGATTGAACGGAATGTTCCACCGTGTTTCATCGTTATTCATTATCCTTTGTTCTTTAAAATCTGATATGTTGGCGTAAAAGTAAATAGATCTATATGCATGCATGTGATTTATTTTCCTTTACATCTTTTTGTTGTGTACAGCAGGGCATATACTTCTCTTGTCTTGGTTGGATGCACAAATCTGTGTGCTTTTTGCCCGTTGCCTAGACGATCACTTGGTTTCTCTGAGGATGTCTGGTTCTCGTAAAGAGTTTGATGTGAAACAGATTTTGAAAATCAGATGGAGGTGGTTTGGCCATCAAGCATCATCTCCTAATTCTACAGTTGACAGCCAGCAGGGAGAATTTTGGAATCGAGGACAGACTGGAACAAATGGTGGGAGAAAGTTTTTAGATCCATATAGCCTACAATTGCCTTTGGCTTCAATTGGTTACCGAAGGTCCAGCCAACTGGATTTTCAGAATTCACCTTCTTGGCCAATGGCATCCACCTCTGAAGTCCCTGCATTTGAGTTTACAGCAGAAGATTGTGGCGGTGCACATTGGCTGGATAGACCAGAAGTGGATGATGGCACTAGTGAAGAAGAAAATGAATCTGATTCCAGTTCATGCAGGTTGATTATTTTCTTACTGCTAGAAAAGGGGTGTGGGGTATGTTCTCTATAATGTTTTGCATTTACTTAGTATTATTTAAAAATCTATGATTATGTATGTACATGTACATATTTATATATAAAATATCTTGGTATGAACATGTGCTACTTTTGCTAGAATTTTTTAAAAATGATCTAATATTTGGTAAAATTATAAAGACAACAAATAGCATTCATTTTGAAATATCTGTGTTCTATATATAGATCTGGCTCTGCTTTGAAAATAATATATAGTAGCAATTTTATACATCATTGCCTTGCAGTTTTGGTTCATTCACTTACCTTTTGTATTCACAGCAAAACTATAGAAGACATTTCTATGTGACATTTTAGCTTACAACAAATTATAGTCATTTTTTAATTAAATGAAAATGAAATAGGTGCACACTATAGTTGCCAATTTTTGACATCACTGTAGTTGTCAATAGTATTTTTCTTATGGTTATTTCTCTTTGTCTTGTCTATGTTGCAGCTCTCCAGACTAATACAGAGAATACTAAGTAATGTGTCTCTTTATAAGATGACAGCTACTAATTCCTGTTACAGTGACTTTCACTGAAATTTATGCTATTTGGGAAAAGGAAGGACATTTTTTCAGTAGAGTTTAGGGAAATGTAGAGGAGCTAGATGTGGTCAATTGGTGAAATGGGCAAGAAGAAGGGAAAATGAGTTAGAAGAAAGAAAATACAGAAAAAATTGCTATTTCATAATGACTTTATCCATCTTTACCCTTGGAATCTGGCTTTATCTTTGAAATGGATTTTCTTACTAATCAGTTTAAACTACAGTAACATATTATGTAACAAGTTAGAGCATGAAAATCATCTTTCTGATCTTCATTCAAAAATATTTCTGAATATTTAAAGGTACAAATAGCTTTTCATTTGTCTAGCTTGATTGTTGTATTCTTTTTCTTTTAAAATTTTTGTGAAGGTTTTGGTAACACTTGTAATTTGCAAGTCAGTTATTTATGATGCAGGCATCATTTGGATTAAGACAAAATGAATTCATATATTCAGGTATCTCTTACTTGGGGATATTTGCCACCTTTCCTCTTCTGGCCTTCAGAACATAGGATTCTAAACTGTGGTGTTGGAATGATAGATAATATAGACCAGTCATCTGTAGTAATTTGTGTAATAGAGAGAGAGGAATATATACACAGGTAAATAGGGGGATTTAACATTTTTAAAATTAGTTCATGCTTTGGCATTTTCTTAAAGAAATAGTCACTAATAATTTTAATGTGGAGATCAGTTGAGCTAATGTGGTTTCATTGTTTTGTATTTTCTTTGGAGACTTGTTGCCATAAAGAATAATTGATATAGTAAAATGTTCATGGTTTATCATTTTTACGGGAAACCAAAGAGCGACATCATTCCATTTGAAAATCAATACATTATATCACGAATTTTTTTTAAAAATTAGAAAAAACATTTGTTTACCAACATAGGTAACCTAATATAAAACTCTTTAACCATGCATTTATTATCTCCAGAGACTATAATTGGAGTATAAAAGTTTTATATGTGTATAATCTTGGAAAGAGTATATACATGTCGGTTGCTATAATTTACTTCCTTATAACAAAGGTTCTTTACATAGCTAGTGATTACTGAAAAAAAAATTAGTCTATTCTTTATTATGCATATTATCTTGGTGGGGTATTTGTTATGAAAGAAAAAGATTATTCTTTTTTCACTGAGAGCTTACTATGTGCATTCTTTAAGAATATAAAATTGACATTTTTATTTATAAGAGATAAAAATAAAATGATATTTTTAAAAATCTAAAGCATAGTTGTTTTAAAAATGCTAGTCAAGACTCATCAAAGTAAGATGGGAGAAGACAGGTTACATCTTTAGTGATGAAACTATTCCTAAAATATTAGTTTGAAAATAAAATGTACTGAAAGAAAAGTCTCTGATTTTTAGAAATGAGAGGAAATATGCTAAAGCAATTTAATATTCCTGATGGTTTCAAATTTTAATCTTAACATCTTATTGCAAAAAAGGATTGGAATATTTTTTGTCTTGATAAAAAATATTCAAGATTTTAGAAATGTCCTTTGTGTGTATACTTTTAGGTCATTTTTTTCCTAGATTAAATATATCTGATTCTTACATTTTCCTTCAATCCTCTGGCTCTGAGTCTTTGACCTTTGTCATAAGAATACATTTATTTGCCCTCAGCTTTTTGATTAAGTGAGCAGTCAGACTTCACTAAGAGGTGCCCTTGTACTGTAAACAAATCAAAGCCTGTCACTGTTAATGTCAAAAGAAACTACACTGACATTCATAAAATTTTTGTGTATAACTTTGGAACCGTTTTTTTCATGTATAATATTTGCAAATAAAGAACTAGGAAACATTTTGAACATACTATAGGTTGATATCTTAAAATATTAAGACAATGAGAAAATGCATATGATAGACTGATTGCTTATTAAAATAGTCATAATATTTACATAGGTCTCAGAACTTAATCTGAAATTTTGTGTAATTAGAAAAAGAGAAAGACGACTGAATAGTTTTGGATGCTCAGAATCATATCAGCCATAGTGGATCTGCGCAATTTAAAGCAGGAGTTAAGAGGCAGCATATGTTGGTAATATGTTCTATCATTTGTGTTCCAGCAAGTAGAAATGCCTGCCTGAGCCTTAGACTTCTATAATTTCTGCTGCCATCCACCAATTGAATTGCTTCTCACCTTTTCATTTTGATCTGGTGTCTGTAGCCTAGCCACCTTTTCTCCATGAGAGTCATCTAGGTGATTACTTTGGCATTAAAATATAAACTTTGTATTCTTATACCATAAGGAATTTTAGACTTTAAGAGGATCATCACCTTTTATGTGAGCAATAGATTCCTAAGACTTTAATTCAGTACTAATTTACACCAGAGCTAGCAAAGTTTCTAGGGTACATACCATCACCATGTGACCGTAGTATAAACACAGTTTACAACTTCCCTTGATTTACCCACTTTGACAGTGTGTAATTTTGACATATTTTTTAACTGAGAAAATTATATTGTTTCAAATTTTGTTTATAAAGTTAGAATTTAACATTTTGCACATTGTGCTTAGTCATTTTGCATAATATTTTACTGCACTTTGCAAATACAGACACTTCTATATTTAAGATGGTTCAGCTTACAATTTTTCAACTTTACAATAATGCAAAAGTGATATGTATTCAGTATGCTCCTTGACTTATGATGGTTACATCCCAATAAACCAATAATAAGTGAAAAAATCCTAAGTTGAAAGTACATTTTCAACTTACAGTGGGTTTATCCAGACAACTCCATTGTCAATTGAGAAATATCTGTATTTAAAAAATAATCACAGCTAATACTCACTGAGAGCTTTCTACCTGTTAGGCACTGTTGTAAGCAATTTATTAACTCATTTAGTTTTCACAATAAATAAATTATTTCTAATTTTATAGATGCGGCAAATGAAGCACAGAAAGGCTGAGTAACTTGCTCAGGGTTAGTGACTAAAATAGCTGCATCTTTAAAAAGAAACTTGTTTAGAACAGTTTTTAGATTCACAGGAAAATTGGAAAGACGGTGCGGTGAGTTCCTATATACCTCATACTCAGTTTCCCCTATTATTTATATTTTACATTAATATAGTTCTTTGGTTACTATTAATGAGCCAATGTTGATACGTATTGTTAACTAAAGTCTATATTTTATTCAGATTTCCTTTTTTTTCCCTAATGTCCTTTTTCTGTTCCAGGATCCTATCCAAGATATCACATTACATTAAGTCATTATGTCTTGTTAGGCTACTCTTGACTGTGACAGTTTCTTGGACTTTCCTTGTTTTTAATGACCTTGGCAATTTTAGAAGTACTGGTTAGGTGTTTTGCAGAATATCTTACTCAGCTGAGATTTGTCTGATGTTTTCTTGTAATAGACTGAGGTTATGGGTTTGGGGGAAGAATACCACAGCGATAAAATGCCATTTTCATAATCATATTAAAGGTATATACCTGACTTATCTCTGTTCATATTGACCTTGATCACTTGGAAATAGCTGCATTTTTAACCCAAATAATTAAGATGTAGATTTCATGCTCTTAATGAAACACTGTATTGTACTGCCTACAGTAGGCAGTTTTTTGTGACTATTTAGTCACAGAGTTCACCTTGGGTTTACATGTAAGTAATTTTTCATTATAACTAGTTTCACTTTCTTTTTTTTTTGAATTGGAGTCTCACTCTGTCACCCAGACTGGAGTGCAGTGGCCGCTCCCGGCCATCACAGCCTCGACCTGCTGGGCTCCAGCGATCCTTCCGCCTTAGCCTTCCGAATAGCCGGAACTACAGGCGCGCGCTACCACGCCCGGCTGATTTTTGATTTATTGTAGAGATGAGGTCTCTCCAAGTTGCCCAGGCGGGTCTCGAACCCGCTTTTTCCCCAGTTAATTCTCTTTTCCTGGTTCTTGAGAATGCCACGCCTGGCTAGGCTACAGGCATAATCTCTTGACCACAACTCTTTATTCACAGTCTTCTGACCCATCTTACTAGTTGCTTGCTACTCTGTTTTTCAGCTACAGATATCCTGAACTCTTTTATTCCTTGGTCAGTTGTTTAATTTGTTGCTTTTTTTCTTTCTTTTCTTTTCTTTGTTTTTTTCTTGAGTTGGAGTTTCACTCTGTTGCCCAGGCTGGAGTTCAGTGGCACCATCACGGTCACACAGCCTCGACTGCTGGGCTCAGGCAATCCTTCCACCTCAGCCTTCCAAGTACCTGGAATTATAGGAGCGTGCCACCATGTCCAGCTAAATTTTTGATTTAATTTATTGTAGAGATGAGGTCTCAACAAGTTGCCCAGGCTGGTCTTGAACCCCTGGGCTCACATAGTCCTCTCGCCTCAGCCTCCCAAATGCTGGGGTTATAGGTGTGAACCTGGCCTGATTTGCTGCTTTTCAACTCATCCTAACTGCATAGGTCCTCCTATCCCAACAAGGAGTCATCTTCATATCATCTTTCCTCAAGGGCTATCTCCTTTTTCTTGACCTCTTCATGTTATCACATTGTTTGAGCCAGTCAATTAATTCTGGTTCAGTTTTAAATTAAAATATGGCCCAGGGTAGAGAATAGGTAGCTCTGCTTTCCAAGTTCATTCAGAAACTCAGGTTCTTTCTACATTGCTTCTCCATTTTGTAGGATGTTATCCTTTCTGCATGCCTGAAGCTTCCTCAGCTCCCCCTCTGCATTCCAACCTGTGGGAAGGCACAAATAAAGGGAAGGGAGGACATTAAGCAAATGACACAAGTCACATATATCAGCACTACTCATACTGATATATGAGTCGTTGGTGAAAACTTAGTCACATGGCCACAATTAGTTACAGGGAAGGCTCAGAAATGTTGTCTCCATCTGAGTAGCCATGTCTCTACAACTAAAATTCATTAACTGTGGAAAACGAATGAATTTGAGGTTATAATCAATAGGATACAAGAAGTGAAGACATTTGAATAGAATTCTTCAGAGTTCTTTAGAGCTCATTTTTAAGTGAATTTCTTTCCATATTGCATAATATGTATAGTTTAATCATAGAGTCATTAGAAAATAGAAATAAGCAAAAGTAGAAAAATAAAATTCACTAATTGCCCACCCACCCCAAAATAACAACTGTTAATGTGGGGAAGTATCCTTCTGGTATATTTTCTGTGCAAGAATAATGTCTTTTTAAAATAAAATCTCAATTTTATTGTATGCACTTTTTTGTAGCCTGTTTTTTTTTTACCCAAATATAAATTTAAAATTAAGACTCTCTTGGTTGCAAAAGACAAAGCCCAAATCAAGATAACATAAGTGAAAACTAGAAATGTTTGGTTCACATAAGTAAATAAAATGCCCAAGGATAGAGCATAGCTTTAGACATGATTGGATTCAGATACTCAGTTAATACCAAGAATCCATTTTTCTTCCTTTCTAAATTCTGTTTTCCTTTGTGATGGTGTTATCTCAGGTAGTCTCTCAGTGTGGAAGTAGCTTCAAGTTTGCTTCTTATCATTTTAGCAAGCTCAGTGGGAAGAGAGAACTCTTCCAAGAGTGCCAGCAAACATTATGATTGGCCTTGTTTGGGTCATGTCACTACCTAGACCAATTGTTATTGCCAGGAAATTTGATAATCTTTTTTTTTTTTTTGAGTTGGAGTCTCACTCTGTTGCCCAGACTGGAGTGCAGTGGCTGCTCCCGGCCACCGCAGCCTCAACCTACTGGGCTCTGGCAATCCTTCTGCCTCAGCCTTCCGAGTAGCCGGGTTTTTTTGGGTTTTTTTTTTGCGTTGGGAGTCTCACTCTGTCACCCAGACTGGAGAGCGGTGGCCACTCCTGGCCACCGCAGCCTC
>NW_007218226.1:0-742 GCF_000164805.1 Carlito syrichta | reverse complement strand
CCTCGACCTGCTGGGCTCCGGCGATCCTTCCGCCTCAGCCTTCCGAGTAGCTGGAAGTACAGGCGCACGCTACTACGCCTGGCTCATTTTGATTTATTGTAGAGATGAGGTCTCGCCAAGTTGCCCAGGCAGGTCTCGAACCTGCAGGCTCAGGCAATCCACTCACCTCAGCCTCCCAAATGCGCGGGATTACAGGCTGAGCCACCGAGCCTGGCTTCTTCCTGTCATTTTTTAATAAAATCGGATTTACTAAGGTATAATTTACATACAGTAAAATTCTTCCTCTTAGTGTGTAGTCTTAAGAATTTTGACAAACACATACAGTTATATAATCACAACTACAGTCAAAATATAGAGCAGTCATCCCTAAAAGTTTCTTATAATACTTTGTAGTCAACCTCTCTTACTCTTAACCCATGACAGCTACTTATCTGTTTTTTGTACCTATAGTATTGCCCTTTCCTGAGTGCCATATAAATGGAATTGTATAATATGTAACTTTTGGAGTCTGACTTCTTTCACTTATCATAATTGAAATTAATCTGTGTGTGTCAGTAGTTCATCTTTTTTTTTAATTCCTGAGTTGTAGTCTCTATGAATGTACCATGGTTTGTTTATTCATTCAGCATTTGAAAGACATTCATGTTTCCACTTTGAATTAAGAAACTATAAACATTTATTTACAGGTTTTTGTTTCTCTTGAGTAGATATGTAGGCGGAAGATTGCTGGGTTGTATGGTGC
>NW_007218225.1:0-1837 GCF_000164805.1 Carlito syrichta | reverse complement strand
AAAAAAAATTGGATTTCTAATTTGATACAAAAATCAACTCCACATAATGCAAAAACTTCAATGTGAAAGGCAATACCTTAAAATATTTTTCAAATATGATAGACTTTACCACTGGGGTAAGACAAGATTCATTAAACAAGATGAAACAGTAGCAACCAGCGGTGTCTCAAAAGAAAAATATAAATAAACAAAATAATCCCCCCTTCTGAACATCACACCTTAAAAGGAATAATAACAAAGTGAACTAAACCAGATAAAAATATTCAGCATGGTGAAGGGCCTGGTAATCTAAGGATTTAAAAAAAATTTGAGAACAGAAAGATGATTTACAGGGCTTATAATTGCCTTCAAATATTTAAAGTATAAAAATATTCAGAAGGCTTGATGTATGTTGGGGAATAGAAATTCATAACCACACACCTTCAGTTTCCTCTATTCTTCCAATATAACAGGAATTTTTTCGGTTTCTCTTTTCAACACTTGTGCCCCACCCTATAATAGAAGAGATGAAAAAAGAAAGAAAAAGGCAGTTTGGGCATGTGTAGACCTGACTTTTCTGGCTGTTCCTTTTAGAGCTGGTGAGAAGTTGTATGCCTTGATAAACTCACAGGGATGGTTGCTCTGCCCTGTAACAAAGTCAGTTCAGTTCAGAAGGAAGTGGTTGAAGTCAGATGATGGTTTCAGGTGGAGGCTCCAATTTTATTCACATTTACATTGACCTTGCAGCAACAACGTTGCAATATATTTCCAGTTGATTCAAAACTAATGGGGAACATGGTATGAGTAATTATCATCCACCTGATCTCAACCCTCAAAACCCCAATCAGATTTTTTATTTATATTTATATATCCTTCCTTGATCACAAAAGAATTTTAAACAATCTGCTTCTTAGGAATGGTTCAGAACTTAGGAATAGCAGAACTAAGATGAATGGGTGGAATTTATCAGAATAAATATTTCAGTTTGAACTTGTTAATATTTAAGAACTTTCCAACAATTGGTTAGTGCATGTGTGATACAGTAAGTTTACCAGCAAATTTCCAGTGGAGTCCACCAACCCACAGACTGGCGGTATCTGAGATTTCTAGTATCCCTTGTAACTGTAAGATTTAATGAAATAAAACAAATCCAGACTTAAAATGTAACTTTGTTATTTTAAGGCTTCAAAGACAAGGGCAAAGAATATTTTTTAACCAATATTCTTGTGTTTCAAAGTAACTTTTTCAAAATTTTTATGTTATTTCTTTATATTGTTTGCCTTTAGATTCCCATAGGAAACTTTCTCTCTGACATAAACTTTGAAGTGTGACAACCACAAAAGCAACCACAGAGAAGAATGTTCTTACCTGGCAAATTAATCATCATTTGAAAAGGTTCTGGAGACTGACTCATATTCCTTTAGACAGAGCTGAAAACATTCTGTATATATAACTCCCTTTCTCTGTCTTTCCCCACAATTCCTATTTTGTTTTGTTTTTGTTCCAATGCTATCCCCTGTTTTTCTTTCTTAAAAATTGCCCCTTAATAAAAGTGTAGGTTGAAGTTAGTGGGTCCCTAAATTGTTGGAATAGTAGAATCACCTAGACAGGTTTTGAAACTCTCAGTGATCAGGTCATACCCCAAAATTAGAATCCCTGGAGGTAGGAACCAGACGCGAGTATTTTTTTTTAACTTCTCCAGGTGATTCTAGTGTTCAGAAAACATTGAGACCCACTCTATTAGCAAACACCAACAGTTCTCAAACTATTGCATCAGAATTACCTAAAGGGCTTGTTAAAACAGCTTGCTGGGCTCCACCCGCAGAGTTTCTGATTCAGTAGTCTGGGATAGGTCTGA